>NW_027289848.1:0-1381 GCF_016086655.4 Lepeophtheirus salmonis | reverse complement strand
TTACAATCAAAAAAGTAGATTGTGAAAAAAATCATTCATGATATTTCTTTAAAAGTGATATTGCATATTTTATTTTTTTGAGAAAAAGCTGGAATTCCTGTTTGTCCTTAATATTACAAAATTATACAACTAGAAAAGCTTCATTGTTAGTGGCAGAAGCTTAAATATAATAAAAATCGAACGTCTAAGACTCATCAATAAGATCTAAATGTATTTGAGAGTAAACTAGAAGATTTTTTCGACATTGCACATAAAGATTCGCTAATTCTCATGAAAAATCCAGAAGATAAAGATTTTCTTTCCACTGAAAGATAGAGGAAGGACGTCGAGGGTATATAAGCGTAAAAGATGAAGTCTATTCCAAAAAAGTAAAGAAAACAGAGGAGAGGGGAGATGTGAATTTCAAAAGACTAGAAAAAACGGATAACAGGCACTCAAATAAATAATTGATTGTTTGCCATGATAGTGACGAAGAAAGTACACTGAAAGAAAGTGATAATGATTATACAGTGCATTAAAAATCAAAAAAACAAGAGTGTAAGAAGTATTTTAAGCCCTGGTTGAATTGTTAGAGTTTCAGAGTCACAATAAGTTGTTTTTTTATTAAGAATAATAACATTTGTAAAGTGTATGTCTAGAGTGGTTCTTTATAATGATATTTTTTGCTGCCAAAATCACTCGACGATCAAATAGAGCCAAACCAAAATGCTCTTCAGATAAATACCATAAATGGTTTGAAAATTTTTGAGATGTCGTTTTTGAAAATAGAATATTAATTCCAGAATAATTTTTTTTGTAATTTAATCAAATTTAAATCATGAAATGGAGCATCTGAGCCTGTAGGAGCAAGGATCCATGATTTCAAATATATTTGTACAATAATGATACACATATCCCACAATCCTTGTACCTCTTTAGAAATTAATTTTTATTGTGGCTTAGATAACCAAATTTTTAAACAATACAATACTTTAGACAACCAACGGGCGTGGTTTATTAGACCAAGAGACATAAATTTTATTACACGTTTTGGAGTACCACCAATAAATATAATTGCAAGTTCCAAAAATTTAATATTCCAAATTAAGAAACAATTATCTCTAATAGTATATTGCATTATAATTAATATTATAAATATATTTTTCTGAGAATAGCATTAATATATCTTAGAGTAAATTACGTCATCTTTAAAAAAAAGTACATTAAAAGTTGTATTGTGATCTGTTTTCACGATCATCGAGGAAGTAGTCCATTTAAAAAAAATGGATAAATTCAATTATATATGGTATATTTTCAATTGGCTTTTTTCATACTGTTTATTAACAAATTAGAGAAATATATTTGGTTTTCCTATTGTAATTTTTCTAATAATAATACCCAA
>NW_027289847.1:0-31103 GCF_016086655.4 Lepeophtheirus salmonis | reverse complement strand
ATTGTAGTATTATAAAAAAATAAAATATTTATAAAAATTCCAAAATATCTATAAATGATAATAAAAAAGAATTTAATTGTATAAATTTAAAACTAACAGTTATAATAAATAATAGTTGTATAATAAAATACTAAATAATAGTTAATATATTAAAAATTTACTTATTAGGAAATTTTATATATTTTAAATATATTTAAAAAAAAATTTAATATGTTAAAATTTATTTTAATTTTTATAATAAAAAGTTATTCACGAAATAAAAAACTTTATGGAATGTTAAATTTTATTAATGAACAATTAATAATAGAAATTTCAGATTTTAAAGAACAAAATTTGTATAAAATAAAAAATTTACCTTTTTAGAATTCTTAAAATCAAATACTATAAAAAATTTTAATACCTCAGATACTTCAGATGATAATGATATTAATTGGTTCATAAATAATATAATTTATTTAGATAATGATTTATTAAGTATATTTAATCATTATACATATGAATTGCAATTAATTCATGATTTAATTTATTTTAAGCAGAAATTTTATAATTCAGCTGAAACGAATTTGTACATTTTTTGTTTTAAATGTCAATTTTCAGATTTTGTTAAAAAAAAATTTTTTTACTTTAAATGAAGTTTTAGAATTAAATTTGAAGTGTAATTGTTATTACATTTCTAGTGATAATATTAACAATACTAATAACAATAACTAATAATAATAACAATAATAAATAATAATAACAATAATACTAATAATAAAAATACTACTAATAATACAAATATTAATAATTTTACAGATTATTATTATAAGGTTTCTACTAGATTAAATAAAAATGGTACTTTTAGTTATTTTATTTGTTTTAATATGGAATACAAATTTAATTTAATTGATATTATTTCTTTTTGTGGTATTATTAGTCATGTAGAGGGAATATATTTTTTAAATGAAAATTTTAATACTGAAAGAGTTTTATCAGAAATTACAATTCTTAATTATTATAACATTGATATTGAATCTGTTTATGGAAATCATAATAATTCTTATATTAATAATTTTATTTCTATAGATGATTGGCCATTTAATGATGAATTTTTTTGTATGGTTAAATATTTTACAAAGGAATATAAAATATTTGGATCTGAAGAAGGACATTTTTATAATTCTAATACCATTTCTGTAGATGAATTAGTACATTATTATGATAATTATTACAAATATTTTAAGAAATGTATTGTTATTCTTGAAAATTAAAAATTATTTAAAATTATTAACATGTTTCTCCTTTTTTAATATTAATTTAATATTTATTATTATATTATTTTTTTAATATTAATTTAATATTTATATATATGATAATGATGATTTTATTTTTGATCTAAAACTTTGTAAATATAAATAATTATTAAATTCTTCAACAACACAAAACAAAATGTTAAAAAATATTTTTTATTTTATGAAATTATTCACAGCTCACAATAAATTATTATACAAAGACAATGATCCTGCATATTTGATATTTAACAAAAAACACAAAGAGAAAGCTATCACTATAATGAAATACGATGATAAGAAGTATAGGAAAATGAGTAGGATGGATACTTTATATCCTGTACAACTTGAAAAGATTGATAAAAAAAATATAGATAGACAAATGGTAAGATTCTTTTTTAATAGTTTTGACAAGACTGTTAGATTGAGATCTGTCTTAAATAAAAAACTTTATGTTATATCCGATTCTTTTAAATTTTTAGCATCGTTTGGTTCGTATAAAAGAGATTTAGGATTTGTTATGAAGTCAATACCACACACATCTTTTGTAAAAATTCTTAGCACCGAGAATAAATGTTTAGAAGCAGAAGAAAGAAATGGGAAAAGTATAGTGGTTTTCAAAAAATGTAATAAAAAAGATGAACAGAAGTTTTCAATTACGATGCAAAATGCTATTCTTTGTAAACTGTTTAAGGAAATGTGTCCACTTGATGAGTTGGATTATATTCAAAAAGAAGAGGAACAACGAAAGTTTTTAAGTAGAGTAATTACAGATTTTGAAAATGATTAATTAATTTTATTAAAAATTATAGTTCTCCTAATTTTTAATCAGTATAAATTTATGGCTGATTATTTCATTCTATTAAAATATATCAAAATATATAATTCTTAATAATTTAATTAATTGAAATATATTTTATTATATATTATAAAATTTATTAAAAAAAAGAGATTAAAAATTTTGAAACATTGATGTTTATATCAATTTATAAAAATACGTGTTTATCAGTGTTTTAAATAACATTAACATAAAATAAATGCTTTATATGATAATAATTCTACTTCTTAAATTTCTTTGTTTTGACGAGTTAGATTATTTTATTGGAAAGAAGATGAATATTTTCCTTAGCAAGACTCCTCATCTAAATCTTGCTCTTAAAAATAATAGTGTGATTTTAATAAACAAATATCTAAGTAAGAAACAATATGAATACGATAAAGAGGCAAAATTAACCAGAAACGGTCATGGCTTCGAACTACAACTAAAAAATTCTAAAATTTGCTCTAAACAAGGAATGCTTGTTGTATGCACAAGTAACTCGAATGTTTTTGATCTAAATAGAAAACAAACAGGATACACTTTTTCAACAGATGAATTATGTTTTACCTTAATTGAAGATGGGGAGGTAAGACTTGAAAGATGTACAGATACTGATGATCAAATATTTTCTTTCAAAAAAGTTAGTCCTTTTGACTGTCAGAAAAATAAATTGGAGGATGATCTTACAAAAACAAGTTGTCTTGAACAGAAATTGGAAATGTGTATGGATCAATTTAAACCTAAAAAAGAAATTAAATATATAAAAAGTATAGAATCATCATCCTCAGACGATATAAGCGATTTTAGCACATGTAATAGTAGTAGTAATATAAGCAGCGATTCGAGCGAGGATTCATCTAAAAATTATTATAAAAAATTAAAGAAAGTAAAAATATATCATAGAAAAAAGATAGATGTAAAATTAATTCTCATAATCATAATCATACTAGTAGAAATAAAAATGGAAATAAAAATAAAAGTAGAAGTAGAAGTAAAAAACATCGATACCATTCAAAAAAGAATCATGAAAAGTTTTCAAAAAATATCATCATCATAAATCTACTCATAAAAAAAGAAAACATGTTTTAATAGTTCAGAATAAAGAAAGAGGAAGTAAATTTAATATTTTATAATAACTTTATAATCTTACAATCTTACAATCTAACAATCTAACAACAATCTAATAATCTAATAATCTAATAATAATTTTTGAATGTATAAATTTAATAATCTAATAATTTAATAATAATTTTTAATAACTTTATTATAATTTTTTAATAATAATATTAAATTTTTTAATAGTTTTAGTTATTCAAATGAAACAAATCAACAGAATAAATAAAATTATCAAAAAATTATCAAAAATTATCAAAAAATCAGATATATTTTTTTTTGAGCTATTTTATTAAAAATTTTTAAAAGTTTCAATAATTAAAAAATCAATTTATGATATTCTTTTATATTATAAGTTTTTATTTTTAGATGATCCTTTAGATTTTTTTATTGACCAGTTCATAAATATATTCCCTACAAGAAATGAGAAATATTCAATAACACAAAATTTAAAAAATTTTTCAAACACTTTTTGGAAATTAAGAATATTATGGACGAGAATGACAGATTTTTAATAATAAATTTTATCTATTAAAAATTGGAAATAAATATTCTTTTAAAATCGATGGTAAATATTTATGTATAGACTCAACTCCATATTTACGTGAGGATAAATGTTATTTAAATTTGTTGTATGGTAAATATGGTTTTAGACTTTATGATAATTATAAATGTATTGAGTTTAAGGATGGCCAAATTTTAGGAATTCAATGTGATAGAAAAAATATTAATCAGTATTTTGATTTTAAATTAGACCCGTCATCGAATAATTGTACTAATACTTTTGCATCTCCTTTATTGGAAAAGATTAAAAACAAGAATATAAATAAAAATAACAAAAATATAAAAAAGCCAAAAGAGGAAACTATTGATGATTTATTAAAAAAATACCCAGAGATGAAAGATAAAAAAAATATTTTAGACATGTTAAATAAAATGAAAAAGAAGAAAAGTGGTTGGAATTTTAGTAGATACTCTTTTAATCTGAGTAAATGGTGTTAATAATTAAAAATATATTAGAAATATATAAAAAAAAATTATATAAAAATTAAAAATATATTGTATATCTATCTATTACTATTTAAGTAAAATTTGTTTTAAAATTTTTAAGAAATTTAACATTTAATTATTTTTTTTTTTTTTTGGTATCTATATCTATTACATATGAGTAAATGATAACTCCTATTATTGATATGAAAATAAAGATTAAAAAAGCAATTACTGATTTCATAGCAGGACACATGAAACTGTTTCAAATTTAAAATCAAAAATAAATAAATACGATGAAAAACATTTTATTTATTTAGTAGAATTTATTATTTATTTTAAAATTTTTATGAAACTATTGTACAACATTAAATTATTATCATTAATATTATTATTCTCAATAGTAGCACGAATATATTGTGATGAAATAAAGTTAATAACACTAGAAGAAGAAAATGTTTTAATTAAAAACAAAAAAGGAAAAATAAGCAAAACTAAAGAAGCAACAACATTTAAAAGAATTTCTAAAGATAAATATTACATTTTAAAACTTCATAGTGACAGTTATTTGTTAAAGAAAAACGAAATGTTGAAAATAACAAAAAAAGTGGAAAAAGCAACCAGATTTGATTTTATAAAATATGATGAAGGATACAAAATTGAAGTTGGATCAGATTGCTTGACAAAAGATGGAAAGGATATTGTTTTCAAAAGTTGCTTATATGATAGTACGAGTAAGAGTAAGAATCAGATTTTCAATTTAAACAGAAGTCCTGATAAAGAAAGTAATGAAAGTGAAGAAAGTAATGAAACAATCAGTGAAAATGAGTCAACAAAAATAGATTCTGAATCTAAATATATGAGTGAACAAAAACCTAAAAAACATACTAAAAAAAGAAAAAAAACGAACGATGAACAAATAACTAGAGAAGAGAGAATGATGATTAGAGATATGAGAAAACATAAAAATAAACGGAAAATGCAAGACAGTAAAAATCATGAAAATGATGAAGAAGGATTGTCAAGTGAAAATGATATTTGGGAATTTAGAAGTAATGATCAAAAAAGACATAAAGATCCTTTTCGTAAGGATTCAAGCTCATTCGATGAAAATGAATGTTCAAGTAATAATAATAACAACAACAATAACAATGGTACTAATAATCAAAATGAAATGATGGCTATCATTATGAAACAACAATCTATGTTAATGAAGTTGTCAAAAAATAAATATTCTGAAGATTATCATTATAATGGGAAATATCCAATGCCTCCTCCTAATTTTAGAAGAAAAAATAACAACGATCATCACGATAGACACAAAATAGAACCAAGTAATAATAACAATAATACTACCTCATGTTCATCAGAGTCTAATATGTCTTCTAATATATCTCTTAACAAAAATAAAAACTATATTAAACCTATTCCTGTTATTTTTCCTGTCAATATGCCAATGATGAGACAACCACAACCTGTCGGACTAAAGCAAAATTTTGATCCTAGAATGTTTGAAAATAATATGAGGCCTAATAAAAATTATCCAGATTTAAGAAATAATCAACCTATGCACCGAATGAAAAATAAATTACCATCTAACGCAATGAGTTTTCCAATTAAAACAGTAAACGAACCTGAAAATTGTGATTCATTAAAAATAAGAAATACTAAACCAATAAAAAACAAGAGAGCTCAATTTAGGAAGAATCTCTGCGGTGATAGTATTGTTGATAAATATAATAATCTTATTAAGAGCTTATCGCCTAAAAATGTATTTAGTGACGAGTGTGATCAAGGTTATGATATTCTGGAGAAAATTAATAATAGTTTCGAATTAAAAAGAGTATATGAACCTCTGAAAAATGATAATTATTTCAATATTGACTGTTGTTAGAAATCATTAAAATATATATTTATAATAATTCTAATAATTTCTAAATTTTTTAATCATTTATATTTTCTAAATTTTTTTATTTCTAAAATTTTTTTATTCCTAAAATTTTTATTTCTATTTATGAATATTTTTTTATTCCTATTTATGGATATTTTTAATCATTTTTAAACTTGAAAAAAAAACAATCAAAATTATAAAACACTTAATCAAATATTATTTCTTGATATTTTCAAAATAAAAAAAAATAAGATAACACAGCATTATCATAATAATCATCATGTCTTTATTACTTTTAATTTTTTCAAGATTAATCTCTATAACTAATACAGTGACACTGTCAGACCCGAAATATCTAATAATTCAAAAGACGAAAAATAGTCCAGAGTATTTAAATAAAGAATTTAAATTTACAAAAAAAAAAGCTGTTATTAAGGTTTTTCTAAATATAACTAAAGATTTAGATGAGGAGTTAATATTTGACGTTGATAAATCTAGAATAACAACAGATATAGGTTCTACAAAAGGTAAAAAAAAAGAAGAGGATGAAACAAAAACAAAAAAACCTACCAAAGAGAATGAAGAAAATGGAGAAGATAGTGTTATAGATAGTGTTATAGATAGTGATAATGAAAGTTCAAATGATGATGATGAAACTAAAAGTAAAGAGAATCCAAAAAAAAGTGATGAAAAAGAAGAGGAAAAAGAAAAGGGAAATAAAAATAAAAGTACTGATAAATTTCTTAAATTTTTAATAAAACCTAATTATAAAGAATATATTCTTAGAAATGAGAAGGAATGTTTAAAATATAGAGGAAAAGAAGTTATAATATCAAATTGTCCACAATCTGATAGTGGAGTCAGTATTGTAGATGAAGAATATATGTTCCATGTTGAATATGTTAACGAAGATGGGAGTGAAATTAAGAGTAAAAATCCTAAAAAATATGATAGTGATAAATACGAATCTGAATCTGAATCAATGAACGTAACTGAAAAAGAAATGGAAACAAAAGAAGAAATTAACCAAGAAATTAGTGAAGAACAAAAAATTATAAAAAAAGAAATTAGAGAACAAACAAAAAAACTTAAAAATTTAGAAAGAAAGCTGAAAACAAATAAAAGAAAAAGACCACTTATAGAAAGTAACGAGGAATCTGAAGATATAACTCATAAAAAAAGAAAAAAGAATACTCAACATAGAGAAAATAACGAGGAATCTGAAGAGATACCTCATAAAAAAAGAAAAAAAGATACTCAACAAAGAAATAAACATAAAGGTGAGCATTATCAAGTTGTTTCTGCCAATAATAATTTTAATAATACTAATAGACAAAAAAAACAATCCAGAAAGTACACCGCTGGTCCAGGAACAGAGGGTGATTCTGAATATTCTGAAAGTGAAGAAATAATTGATGTTAGTAAGAAACCTTCACATAGTACAATGCAACATTCATACTCTGAAATGAACCCACCAACTACTTTTCAGTCTGAAAATAATAGAGGATCTCCAATTATAGTTTATACAAATGATATTTTTAGTAAAACAGGTCAACCACAACAACTACAACCACCTTTAACGACGAATATAAACGATGGAAATCATACATACAGTCCAGGTTCTAATATGGACAATACAACAAAAGGTATTCAAAATCTTTTACAAACATTTCAAGCAAACAGATTATTACCACAACAAAACGTAAGCAACAAGGCATCGGATCATGATGGTTCTACAAAGTATAAAACAACATTAGTTAGTGATACTGAGTCTGAAAAAATGGCCAAAGAATTGCTGAAAGCATTAAGTAATCTTCCTAATAGTAGTAATAATACTAGTAGTAGTAATAAAACTGACCTTAAAGAGGATGAAAGTAATAAGACTGTTAGTAATTTAGGAAATTTGTTAGGTGGTACTGCTAAGAATGCTTTAAAAGCACATCCAGTGGTTGGTACATTCCTTTTAGGAGATTAAAAGTTTTATTAAATTTTTATAATTAAAAATTACTTCTTTTAGTAGTATATAAAAATATTTATCTAATTAAATTTTTATAATTAAAAATTACTATATAAAAAATATACTTAGTTACTTACTTATTTATTAAAAATTACTTTTTTTGGTAATTTAATTGTATAAACACTTTATAATTTGATAATTTATTTATGAAACAAATAAACAAATAAAAATCATAGAACTTAAAAAATATTGTAAAAAACAATAAAAATAAAATATGAACTTTATAAACCTATTACAATCAATATTTACAAATATAATAACTTTACATAGTCTGTACTTTTATTTATCAATAAACACTTCCAACTGTAAAAAAAGAAGAGTAGTAACATCGTCATCAACACCTAAAAGTATAGTAATTTATGTTTATAAAGATGAGCATTTTAAAAATATTTTAAAAAAGAATTTAGAGTTTGAAGAAATAGATAGTTATGGTAATATGGATGATTTAAGTAGAAATTATAATATTTTTCGTCTAAATAATATGAAAATAGATAAAGATTATGTTCAAAGATGGGAGACTAATATTTCAGAATCTGAATTAGATAAACATATTATTGTTAGTGAAAATGATGAAGATTCTGGAATTGATAGTAATGATAATGATAATAATGATAGTAATAGTAATGATAGTAATAGTAATGATAGTAATAGTAATAATTCTGAAGATACAGGTAATAAAGAAAACGAGGATGATTCTACAGAATCTGCAATAACCAGAGACAATGATTTTACTACTACAACTAAACATGGTAAAAATAGCAGTGGTAATAAAAAAGTAATTCTAAAATTTATTTTACTCCCAGAAAAAAGAGCCATGTTAAAAACTTTGGATGGAAAATGTCTAAAAAAAAGTAAAAACAATTCATCATCAGTAAGTATAACAGATTGTCCAGAAATAGGAAATGAAAATAATAGTAAAAATAATAAAAATAGTAAAAATAAGAATAATAGTAAAAATAAAAATAAAAATAAAGGTTCATCTAAAATTGAAGAATCTTTTATATTTTATTATAATGAAATTTCAAAAAAGATAAAAAATCGTTAATTTCTAGAAAAAATAAAAAAAAATTTAAAATAGGAAAAAGAATAGTAAACGGAAAAAAAAGAATATTAAATAATAATGATAATAACAATAACAACAATGATAATAATAATAAATTAGATCTAAATAAAATTATATCTAACTTAGACGAACTAATAAAAAAAAAAGAAACTAAAAATTCTGATAATAGCAGTGTTGCTGTTGAAGAAGATAAGGATACTAAAAAATTAACTAAAATATTAAAAGAATTTAATCAACGAAGTAAAGAAGTTAGTAGTATTAATAATAGTGGTGATAATAATCCTATTAATAATATGAAAGTAGAGGATAATAAAAAATTTACAGATAATGAAACTTCAATTTTAAATAAAAATCTAATAAATATATTAGAAAGGTTTAGTAAAGAAAAGACTGGCAGTGATGGAACAACTCCAACTTCTTCTGCTACTAATACTAATTTAACTGGTGATATTAATCCTGTTAGTAATATGAAAGAATATATTAATAATAAAAAATCAGCAGGTAATAAAACAGGATTTTTAACAGGGTTGAATAAAGAAATGGAGGGATTGATTGAAACTAAACTTGGAAAATTAACTAATGAAAAATTAGAAAATGGAGGAAATACAAAAACAGATTCTAATAAGGAATTAGTAAATTCTTTAATAACTAAAATTAAAGAATTAAATAAATTAAAATAAATATTATTATTAAAAAAATTTAATAAAAATTATAAAAAACTAATTAATATTAAACTTTATATATATATAATATTATTATAACTAATTATTAATTATTATTTAATAATCTCCTTTATTTTAATTAAAAATAATAATATTTTTAATAATTTTAAATTTTAATAATATTAAAAAAACTATGTTAATTTCTACTTATTATCAAAAACTAAAAAATTTTTTTAATCAATTAATTAATTTAACTCAAACACATAAAAACTAAAAATTTAAATATTATTAAAATAAAATTTCTTATATTATTAATAATACTGATCATTCTAAATCAAAATCCAAAACTAAACCTAAACCTAAAACACTATTAATTTTTTTAAAACATAAAAATAAAAAAAAAAAAAAAAAAATCAAAAAAAAAAATAAAACCCAAAAACTTATAATAAAATACCTAAACTAAACTTTAAATACAACTTACTTACAGAATACATGCTACTACACTATCAAACAGTTCTACTACCTTTTCCGTTGTTGTTATTGTTTTTGTTTTTTATATTAACCAAACAAATAAAAGCAGACAACAACTACAACTACAACCACAACAATAACAATAACAACTACAAAGAAGAAAAAGTTTATTACGAAGTGAAGCTTAGAAATAATAAAAAGGAGGAGTTCAAACTTACAAAACCCAGAAAACATACAAAACATAGCGATAATAATTATAATAGGTCATCCTCACCATATAAGAGTTCAGAATTCGTTCATGATTATAGTGGAACACCTTTGAGAATGGTTTATAACAAAAGTACAGATACTGTAACACTAGAAGAACTTAGTAACACAAATACTACAAATAACACAAATACTACAAATAACACAAATACTACTACTAATACTACAAAGAGAAACCCGTTGGTATATGGAAAGCTCAGATACGACAATGTTAAGAATGTACCGATAAAGCTAAAAAACGGTGATAAGAATGTTGGTCAAATGTTAAAACAGGGTAAGAAATGTTATGAAAGAAGGAGAAATAAAATTGTAATGAGAAGGTGTAATAAAAATGAAGTGAAACAGTTTTTCATTTTCAGATTGATTAACGATGATAATAGTAATAATAATGATAATGATAATAATATTAATAGTAGTAATAATGATAGTAGTAATGACAGTTCCAAAGACCACAGCTCTGTATACAAAAAGAAGGTAATAATAAAAACAAAGTTTCCTTCAAACCATAATAAAAACAAACATCCATCATCACCATTATCATCTTATTCTTCCTCATCATCGTCATCATTATCTTCATCAGATATAGAACAAACAACATCACATATAGAATCATCTTCATCAAATTCTAATCACTCTTCAAACACAAACTCGGGTTCTACAAAATCTAATAAATCTACAAAATATAATAAATATTCAAAATCTAAAAAAAATGGAAAGAAAAAAAAACCAGTAATAATTAAATACAAACCATCTGTATCGTACAACACAGTCCATATTCCACAACTACCGCTCGATACAATTCAACAACTACAACAATTACAACAACAAAAACATCAAAAACTGGAATCACCGTTTAAATCAATATTGTCAAATCCTACTTCTTCAATACTTATGAAACCACCAATACCTGAATTGGAATTATCATTTGAAAATTTTGGAAAACGTAATTGTGTTAGTATTATTAATAATGATAGTAATTGTTGTGAAGAACAATATAAAAAACCTTGCAATAATAATACTAATAATACTAATAATAATACAAATTTAAATGATTTTGATTTTAAACTTCCAGAGTTATTGAAAAACGGTGGTATAAAGTCTAAATTGAATGATCTTGCAAAATATGTAATTGGTAAGGATCTTTTCAATATGGATGATGAATATAATACTGATAATTATAATAAAAGTGAAGATGAAAGTAATAGTAATAACAGTAGTGATAGTAATAGTAGTAATAGTAATGATAGTAATAATAATAAAAGTAAATGTGAAGATGGAAAAAAAAAATTTAAAAAAGTTTTTATTAGAAAACCAAGAAAATCTAAAATTAAAATTAGTAAATTAAATCCAAAAGTTAATAATAGTCCTAATTTAGGTAGCACTGGTCATTACCAAACCATGATACCTCAACAACAGTTACAACCTCAATTACAATTACAACAACCTCGTCATCATCAACAGTTACAACAATCACAATACATATGTATCCCACAACCACAACAATTACAACAACCAAAACAGTTACAACAACCTCAATTACAATTACAACAACAAATGAATACTCCAACACAGTACTACGCTATGTCAACAACTCAACCTCAACTTGTAACTTCAGATGTTTCAAAAGTTTTGGCAGGAAGTGTTGTGCAGAATCATGGAAATGGGCAGAGTGTTTTTGTGCTTAAAATTAAAAATTTACCTAACTGATAATTTTAATTAAAATTTAATTTACCTAACTAATAATTTTAATTTATTAATTTAATATTAGTAGTAATATATTTTTTATTATTACTAATATTAATATTAAAATATTATTATTAAAGTATTATTAGTTAGGTAATTATATTAATATTAAATTACAAATAATATATTTTTATTATCAAAGTATTATTACTATTACTGATATTATTAAAGTATTATTATTAAATATTAGAATATTATTAGTATTAAATTATTAAATATTATTAATTATGTAATTAAAATTATTATTAAAATATTAAATATTATAACTAATATTACTAATATTAAATTATAACTGATATTATTATTAAATTATTAAAATTATTATTATTAAAGTATTATTACTAAAGTATTATATTTTTTATTATTATAAATATTATTAAATTAAAATATTATTACTACTATAAATATTACTATTAATAATATTACTACTAAAATATTATTAATATAATATTTTTATTATTAAATTAAATATTACTAAAATTATTATTAAAATTAAATTACTATTACTAATATTATTAAAATTATTACTAAAGTTATTATTATTAAAATTATTAAAATTACTAATATTATTAATATATTAAATATATTAATATCTTAATATTTATAATTAATGTATAAAAAAATATTTATAATATAATTTTAATATAAAAGTAAATTAATAATTAAAAAATTTTTAAAAATTAAATAAAAAAATTAAATAATAATAATATTACTAATAATAATTAATTAATTTAATTAATTAATAAATTGATTTTTTAAAACTTAAAGATATATCAATTTTTTAAAAGATATATCAAATTTTGAAAGATTATCAAATTTTTAAATCATATTCAATATTTAACTTAAATCATTTAAAAACAACAACCAATTTTTCTTATCAATCAGAATTTTAAAAATTAAAATAAAATTAAAATATAATAAAATAAAATTAATAATTAATAATATGAACCTAATACCATTTATAATAACATTGATAACCAAACTAAACATAACAAAACCATTCATATTAACAATAATAACACTAACAACCAAACTAAAACTACTAAAAACACTAAATATAAAAAAATCATTCTGCAAAGACTTTTCAGAATTCGGCTACCTCTACAACATCGGCGAGAAAAAATTCATAGGCTACACCAAATCCAAAGACGACATCATTCTAACCAAACGTCCAACCAAACTAAAACTAACCCCAGACAAGGACGGCAGACTTCTCATACAGCTCAGAGATAAAGACCAAAACTATCTCCACTCGTTGCTGTTCTATAGGTATCTTGTTAAGAGTTACTATATTGGGAATTTTTTGCAGAAGTTTAAGTTGATGTATGTTGGGAAGAATATGTATAAGTTTAAGGTGAGAGGGTATTGTTTGGCTTTTGGTGAGGAGAAGTTGTATGAGGATTGGTGTAGAGAGTATGATGAGAATAAGAGTCAGTATTTTTATTACACTCCAGAGAAGTATTTTAATAGAAATAATAATAATATTAGTAATTATAATTATGGTACTAATTATGGTAATAGTAATAATATTAATAATATGATGATGAATGGTATTAATTGTTTAAGTGATGGTAATAATAATATTAATAATAATATGATGATGATGAATGGTAGTTTATATAAAAATTATATGAATATGTTATGTGGATTTATGAATGGTAGTAATTATAATAATTTAGGTGATAATATGATGTACCAAGATTCTGATTATAATGATAGAGATTATAATAGATATAACAACAAATATAATAAATATAATAATAATTATAATAATAATAGTAAATATAACAAATATAACAGTTCAAGCTCAAATTCAAGTAGTAATGATTATGATCATATCAAAAGAAAACATGTTAGAATTAGTAATAATAACAATACTAATAATAATATAAATAATAACAATAATAGTAATGATTGTTATGGTTATAATTATAGTAGTAATGGTAATAAATATAATAATCATGATAATATTGTTAGAATGTATAATGATATTAAAAATTCTATGAATATTATTTCTAATGGTGATAATAATAATTCAATTCCTATTAACTGTTAATTTTTATTAAAATTTAATATTATTTAAAATTAGTATTTAATATTATTAGTATTATTAATTACAAATATTATTATATTATTATTTAAATTTATTAATATTAGTATTTAATATTATTAAAATTATTATTATTAATTATAAATATTATTAGTATTATTATAAATTAAATATTATTAGTATTATTATAAATTAAATATTATTAGTATTATTATAAATTAAATATTATTAGTATTAATTATAAATTTATTATTAAAATTATTATATTAGTTGTATTTAATATTATTATAAAAATTATAAATAAAAAATAATATTTAATTTATAATAATACTAATAAATATACTAAAAATTATTAATATAAAAAATATACTATATAAATTATTTTAAATTAAATATTATTAATAAAATATGAAATATACTATATAAATTATAACTATTATTCAATAAATATAAAATTATTATAAATTATAACTATTATTCAATAAATATAAAATTATTATAAATTATAAATATTATTATTACTATATAAAAATTATAAATATTATAAATATATTATTATATATATAACTATTACTAAATTAATAAATATTAATATAATAAAAAATATTATTAATATATTAAATATTATTAATAAATAAAATTATAATTTAAATAAAAAATATTATTAATAAAAAAATTTATTATAATTTAAACTAATAAAAAAATGAATAACAACATTAACAATAATAATAAAAACTCATTCTCCTCTCCTTTTTCAATCCACTACATTTCTTCAACAAAGTATTTCTCAACATGGACGACTACTCTCTGAACGAATACCTAATAAGTCTTAACAAGGATATAAAGGAGAGTATAAAGGAAAGGGAGAAGATGATAAAAGAGAATTTTGGTAAAGTTATGATGTGTGGTGGAGTTTTGAAGAGGTTGAAGATTGCAGATGATATTAATATTAATAATACCTCTTATAATATTAGTAATTATAATATTAGTACTAATAATAATTATAATAATAGTTATAGTAATAATAAAAATTTAGAATATTTAATTAATTATTTTAATTCGTTAATTAATAAAACAAAAATTAATTTAAAAATTTTTAAACAACAAATTTTTAAAAATAAATTATTAAGTACAACAAAATTTAAATACAAAAATAAAATTAGTACTAATAATATTAATAATACTAATATTACTAATAAAAATATTAATAATACTAATAAAAATATTAAAAATGTAAATTTTCAATTAATCTACACAGCAGAACATCTTCTAAAAAAATACACAACCACAGAATCAACCTACTTACTATTTGTAGAATGTTATAAAAATGTTATAAAAAATTGTAACAAACTTAAAAATAGTAAATACGTACAGCAGAGAGTGAGGAGTGTGAAGAGTGTTAAGGAAGAGTTTGTGGAGAGTGTTTATGAAAAAATCAACCAAATTTCCAACAATACTATAAATAATATTAGTAATAATACTATAAATATTAGTAATACTAATTTAAATACTAATAATAGTATAGATAGTAATATAGATAGTACTAATTTAAATTTAGATTCTATTTTTTTTTATTTTAAAATTTTATTACTTTTAGAGAGTAGTAATAATAATAATATTACTAATACTACTACTAATATAAATAATAGTAATGTAAAGGATTTGAATTTAAAAGATTTGAATATAAAAAAATAAAAACAACTTTTCTAATTTTTCTAAAACATAAAATTTTTTTAATCTAAAATTGGATAACTTTGATATTATTTTTAGATATTTAGTAAATGGAATGAGAATTGTTGATAAGGATTATTTTTTAGTAGAAGAGGTTGTTAAAAGTTTTTTTAAAAGATTTACAAGTTATCTACTACATATAATTATTATTATAATACTAATAATAATAATACTACTAATAATAATAATATTACTAATACTAATAATGTAAATAACTTAAAATTAATATTTTATAAATTAACTAATCTAAAATCATTATTCGATATTTATTTATCAAACACCTCTTCAATTTTATTTATTAAATATTTAAAAAATTAAAAAAAAATTAATAAAAATTTATTTTAAAATTAATTTAAGAAATATTAAAAATTTTAACATTAAAAATATTAATACTAAAAATAATAATACTAAAAATACTAATACTAAAAATAAAAAAATTTTAATTTAAAAAATTTAGAAAAAGATTTTAAAAAATTAGAAGAATGTATTTTAGAAGGAATTAGAATGTTTGGAATTAAAATGTTGTAAAATTTATTGAGAATTATATTTTAGAATTTATTAGAAATATTAATAATAATTTAAATACTGATACTACTAATTTAAATATTAATAACTTAGCACTCCTAAAATCTATTAAACTAATTTTAATACCTTCACTAAAAAAATTATTTCTAATTTACAATTTTAACATTTCTTTAAAATATTTAAATAAATTATTTTTAGAAATTGAAAAACAAGAAATTATTGGATTAAGTAAAATTAACATTAGTAATATTACAAATACTAATAATAACTTAAATTTTAATTACTATTTTAAAATTTTAATTACTGCACTCAAAATTAAAAATAAAATTCCATGGAGTTTTAAAAAATTTTTATTTGTAAAAAAGAAATTTTTTTAAATGATGAAATTTTAAAATACTTTTTAGATTTTAGTAATAATACTAATAATAATACTAATAATTTAAGTACTAATACTAATAATAATTTAATTAAAAATGAAAAATTAGAAATTATTAAAGAATTAGAAAAAGTATTTAAAAAAGAATATTTTTATATTAAATTTTTATATTATTAAATTATTAGTTAGTATTAAATTAATATTAGTATATATTATTATATTAATTAAATTTTTATATTATTAATATATTTTTTTAATTTTTAGTATTAGTATTATTGTATTAATTAAATAGTTAGTATTAGTAATACTATTAATATTATATTTATTAATTATTTATTTTTTTAATATTCTACTATTAATATTGTTTTAATTTTAATATACTAAATAATTTTTATTTTTATAATTTATATTATTTTTATATTCTTATTAGTATTATAATAATTAATATATTTTAATTTTAAATAATATTTTTTTAATTAATATTTTTATATTATTAATATTATTATTATTATTAGTATTAGTATTATTATTAGTATTATTATTAGTATTATTATATTATAGTATTACTATTATTATTATTATTATATTATTATTTTATTTATTATTATATTATTACTATTAGTATTATTTTATTATTAGTATTATTAAATATTATTTTATTATTTTATTATTTATATTATTATTATATTACTTTATTTTTAATATTATTATTAGTATTACTATTATTTTTAATATTATTATTAGTATTACTATTATTTTTAATATTATTATTAGTATTACTATTAATATTATTATTAGTATTATTATTTATTATATTACTATTATTTTTAATATTATTATTTGTATTACTATTTTTTTAATATTATTATTTGTATTACTATTTTTTTAATATTATTATTTGTATTACTATTTTTTTTTATTTTTATTTTTTATTTAAATTTTTAATATATTAAATAATTTATATTCTATTAGTATTATAATAATATTAATAATAATAATATTTAAAAGTATATTTTATTTTTATAATAATTTTTATTTAAATTTTTAATATGAAAATTTTTTCATTTAAAAGAAAATTAAAATCTAAAAGAAAGTTAATATTTTTACCAAAGATAGATATTACAACTAATAATTTAAATAATACTACTATTAATACTGATATTAATAACAAAAATTTAAATACTAATATAACTAATAAAAATACTAAAAATTTTAATTTAAATAAAAATTTAGATAATAAAAATATTACAGATATTAGTAATTTAAAAAATAATACTAATAATTTAAATAATATAAATAAAAATTTTAATAATATAAATTTTAATTTTAATAATTCAGTTATTAATAATACCAATACTACTAATACTAATAATTTAAATACTAATAATTTAAATAAAAAAATAATATTACAAATACCAAATAATTTAAAATTAGATTTTAATTTAAATAATTTAAAAATTGATTTTAATAAAAAATTAATTTATAAAAAAATACAAATAAAATTATTTTTAGTATTAAAAAATTTAATAATAAATCTTTAGCATTAGTAAATTTAAATACTAATACAAATAATAGTAATATTATTAGTAGTAATTTAAATAATAATACAAATAAAAATATTAGTAATAATAATTTAATAATTCATGAATTTATAAATAATATTTATTGTATTTGTAATATTTAAAATTAAAATTATTTATATATTATTATTTTTATTTTATATTAATAAATTTATTATTTAAATTATTTATATTATTTTATATTATATATTAATTAAAATATTTTTTATTTATATAAATTTATTTATTATATATTATTTTTTATTTATATTATTATTTTTATTATTTTATTATATAAAATTAGTTAATTAGTATTTAAATTTTAATTTTAATATAAAAAAATAAAAAAAAAAAAAATAGAAAGAAAATGCCACTAACCCAAAAAGAACACATAATATCCCTTTTACAATCTCTAGACAATAGTACATCCATCCTAACACAAAAGTTAAAGAAAATGTTGGATAAGTGTAAAAGTATTAAGAGTAGTAGTTGTAGGTTGGTTGATGGTGTGGGTGTAGGGATGGGTAGGTTATTTTCTAATAATTTAAATACTACTAATACTAATAATTTGGATGATTTAAATTCAAATACTAATAATAATTTAAATAGTAATAATAATAATTTAGATATAAATACTAATAATAATGATTTAGATGATTTGGATAACATTTCTTCCTCTGTTATAATCGAAACCAAACTCCACCCACTCTCCCCAAACACCCTCCCAACCATCTTCCAAAACGACACAACCCTACTCAGAATCTACAACTACCTATCACAAAACACCCCAGTACAACTTGCAGATGTTTATAAGAAGTTTGAGGATGAGGTTGGTGTGGAGAGGATGGATATTTATTTTTATTTGTTTGTTAGTAAGGAGTGTGTGAGGGTGAAGGGTGGGGTTGTTTACTGTTTTAGGTAATTAAAATAAATTATATTAATAATGTTATTAATATTATTATTAATTATTATTAAATTTATTAATTATTAGTTATATTAATAAAATACATGTAAAAGTTTATTTTTTATAATATTTTAATTAATATAAAAATATTAATAATAAAAGTAATAAGAATAATTATATATTATTATATTTATTAGTTAGTTATATATATAGAATATTTATTATTTATATTAGTATTATTTAATTATATTTAGTTATTAGTTATATATATATTTATTATTTAATAATATTTTATCAAAATAGGTAAAAAATATATTAAAAATTTAGAATTTTAAATTTAATTATTTAATATAAATATATATATAATATTAATATAATAATAGTTAATATAATAGTAGTTAATATAAATTATTTAAAAATTATTAAAGAGTAAAAATTTTAATTTAATATATAAATATTTATAGGAGTAAATTATATTTAAAATTAGTAAAATTATAATATTAATAATAATAAATTTTTATTAGTTCATTCGAATTCTATTTATAAATAAATAAAAATAAAATATATTTTTTTAATAATATTCCTATTTTTGAATAAAAATTTATAAATTTCAAATTTATTAGTATAATTAGAATCTTTCAAATATTTAAAATCTTTATCAAACGGGTTTGGTTTAGAATCTCCAAATAAGTTACTACTACTAATATTATTATTACTATTATTACTATTATTAATAATATTACTATTAATAGTATTTTTGATACTGTTAACTAATTTATTATTCTCTTTATTAATAGAATAAACCTTACCTACATTACTACTAACTAATAAAAATAGACTTAGTAAAGAGAATAGTGACAAAATTTTTGAAGAAAACATAAAAATATTAAAAAAAAATTTTTTATCAGATTTTTTTTTATATTTTTAAATATTTAATTTTTTAAGTGATTTGGTTTTAATTTTTAATTTTTAAGGTGATTTAGTTTTAAAAGTATTAAAAAAATTTTTAAATAATTTAAAATAAAATAAAAATAAATTTTAAAAGTGATAATTTATTTTTTAAAATTTTATATATAAAAATTTTTAAGAATTTAATAAAATGAAAGAGTATTTAATAAAATAACAACAAAAATTATAAACAGAAAATTTTATTTAAAAATTATAATTAGAAGTGTTATGTTAATTTATTATTAATTTTGATGGAGTTACTATAAGAGGGAATTTTTATTATTTTTTTATTATTTATAAAAAATTTTATTAATTTAAAATTAATTTTATGAATTCAACTAATAACTTTATATCAAACCATTTAAAGAAAAAATATCTTTCTATTAGTAAAGGAATGATGGAACAACAACAGAATAATACTAATACTACTACTATGAATAATATTATGAAATATATTACTACTACATTAGAACAAATAAGAAATGAAGTTAGAATTAATTTAAAAATTATTATGCAACACCAAATATGCCTATGATTTTATTACTTATAAGTATTTTAGTATGTCTTTTATTTATTATTTGTTTTTTAGCTATATCTGATCGTATTATACGTAATGATACAAAAGAACAAGTAAAACATGATAATAAGCCTGTAGAACAAGTAAAACATGATAATAAGCCTGTAGAACAACGCAAGCATGATAATGGGCCTATAGAATGGGCAGTATAATTAAATTATTACTGATTTTTTAAAATTTTATATTTTTTTATATATAAAAAATTTTTAATTAACAAAAGAATTATAATTTAACTATTATTACATATTTAAATATTTATAAATATTTATTTTCTTATATTTTATTTATACTTATCAATTTACTTTTAAAAAATAATTTTTTTATTTTTAATCACTATCATAAGTGGAGATATATTATATAAAATGTAATTTTTAATAAGAATAATAATAATAAGTATACTGGTCTTCTTATTATATTTTAAATTTTATTAAATCCAAAATTAATTATTAAAATATATTATAAATTGTTAATTAAGTTTTTAAATTATTAATAATATTTCCAAATAAGGTAATAACTTATGTAAAAAAGAATTAAAAAATTAAATAATAAAAATTTACAATTAATAAAACTTTTTATTAAATTTTATAAGTTAAAATATTGTAATAAATATCATAAAATACTAAAATATGTAATATGTAATATTATATACATTTTATTTAAGATATATTGAAATATATTTATAATTATAATTGTAATTATAATTTTATTTATAAAATTTATTTTTGTTTAGTTAAAAATAATTTAAATAATTATAATATTATTATATAAAGGATTTTTTCAATATTAAACAGTAATTTTGTTAATTAGTTTTTAAGAATTTTAATATGAGACAATTTATTGTATGTTTTCTAATAATAATAAAACTTAGATATGATATTAATATAATAATATTTAAAGAACTTTAATTTTGTATTTTAATTAAAATGAGGATCCTTTTGATTTTTATTATTTTGAAAAATCTTTTCTACTATTTTATATTTCCTCTGATTTTATCTCCTTCAAAATTTTTTCATAAATTTTTATCTTTAGCTCTAATTTTTTTATATAAATAATTCCTCATATGAAACCCGAAAAATTTTTTTTCCATATTTTCTTCTTTAAATTCAAATAACTCTTGTTTGTTGTAATCTTGTAAAATTCATTCTATTATTTGTATTCGTTGATTTGATGATAATTCTTGTTTATAATGTTGAGAATCTTCTAATAATTGTTTATATATTTCCAATTATGCGAATCTTTTGGTAATATTCAAAAATAGAAATATCAAAAAAAAAAATATATTTATATTTATAAAAAAAAAAAACAAAGCTATTTTGAGAAGATATATTTATTTACAACTTTCTTAATAATTGTAATAACTTTTAAAAAGACGATTTTTTCTTTTTTTAGAAAAATATTAATCATAAATAAATTTATTAGGATTTTGTGTTGACCTGAAATTCATATATTTTTTAAATAATATTTAATAAACCATTTACAACTGTTTTCTATCAACTGCGTTTTAATATCACAACACTGTTTTGTGGGTTCAAAAAGTTTTTAGAGTTAAATTCGTGTTTTTCAGAAATTAATAGCCTTTCCATTCATCTGTTATTATTATAATTACTATAATAATTATTATTATCTTGAGTGTTCATTAACGTATTTTTCAATTATATTTTTTAGATTTTCAGAATTTCTAAAAACATCTTTTTAGTATTTCTTCTATGTATCGCCCACAAATACACAACAACCTTTCAATATGTCTACCCTTATTATATTTTCTTTTTTTAACCAAACTTTCATATCTACATCTCCTATTTTTATATCTCTGTAAAATTTATATTCTCCTCTAATCTTTCCAATAATAGAGTAGTTGTTGTATGTATATGTGTTTTATTAAATTTTATAATCCCTTTAAATCTTTTTTAGGATGATTTATACAACATATAAATTATAGTTTTTATGTTTAGCTTGAATCTCTCAAAAAAAAGAAGAAGAAGATTTTCTTATTGAAACTGTTTTTTTTATTACATTTTTTAGTTTTACATATCCAAATTTTTCCATCTTAACACTTGTGATTGTTGATCAATACCATTGATTTTCTACAATCATTGTAACTTCTTTTTTTTTAATTAATTAAGCAATTAAGCTCATTTCATTTGACTAACCAATCAATTATTTTACAATTGTTTTATAGTTTATTAGCTAGTGAACCTAAATTATATTCTCTTAAAAAAAAATTTTATAAATTTATTATTATCATTATTATTATTTTATATTGATACTTCTATTTTTGAATATTACCAAAATAGACTTAGTAAAGAAAATAATGATAAAACTTTTGAAGAAAATAATGATAAAAATATTAAGAAAAAAAAATTTTTAATTTTTAAAGTTATTTGGTTTTAAAAGTATTAAAAATTATAAAATTTTTATAATGTAATAAAATGAAAGAGTATTAAATAAAATAAAAATAAAATAAATTTTAAATAGAAATATTTTTTTTTATTTTATAATTTATTTATTTTTATATTTTTTTATAAAAATTTTTTAAGAATTTAATAAAATAACAACAAAAATAATAAACAGAAAATTTTATTTAAAAATTATAATAATTAGGAGTGTTATGTTAATTTATTATTAATTTTGATGGAGTTACTATAAGAGGAAAATTATTTTATTTTTTTATTATTATAAATTTAAAATTAATTTTATGAATTCAACTAATAATTTTAATAATACTAATTATATATTAAATCATTTAAAAAAGAAATATCTTTCTATTAGTAAAGGAATGATAGAACAACAGAATAATACTAATAATTTTAATATTACTGAACAAATAAGAAATGATACCTCTGAAATATTATCAAAATCAAATATTATTTATAATTCAATATTCGAGTTTATGTGTGTTATTTTTGCATGTGCTTTTGCTTTAGTTGGTTATTGTTTATTTGATAACTATCTAGAACAAAGAAAATCAATCTATGAGAAAGAAAATGAAGAAGAAATAACACCATTAATATCAGAAATTAGTGAAGTTTAAAATCTAATGAAGAGTATAATACAATTATATTTTTATAAATTTTATAATAAAAATTTTTATACTTAACATTTTAATTTTTACTAATTTTCTAATTAAAAATTTTTATATTTTTTTTTTTTTTTATATTTTTAAAATTTTATATAAATACAGTAGGTAAAATAAAGCGGTCGAATGAGACTAAAATTTTTCAAAAAATGAATTAAAAATAAAAAAATGAATTAAAAATAAAAAAATAGAATTAAAAATAAAATTAAGACAATTAAAAAAACTTTTAAAATTATGAATATTTTTTATTATACTATATAATAGTAGACCTTAATATCTTTATAGAATAGCTTAAAAGCATTTAATTTTTGTAGTTTTTACCAAATAAAGTGACCTAATGTTATAATTATAAAAAATTAAAATAGATGCTAAAATAGTTTTATCATTATTTTAAAAAATTGTTAATCATTATATTTTATATGGAACATTTAGACAAAAGAATTATTTAAAATATCAAGAAAATGGTTAAAAAAAAGAAACAACAACTTTTCACAACGATAAACTGCAAAAAAAAAAAAATTTTAATACTTCAAACAGTTCTGTTAATAAAATATGGGTTTAAATTATATAAGAAACCCAGCTTAAAAATGACAGATCGCATGTAATACGTAATACGTGAGTTGAGTATCACAGAATATAAAGGTATATTTGTAAAAGTTTTAAGAAGAAAGAAATTGGGAGAACACTAGAAATGAAGATAAATTTAATATAATAAAAACTTCCTCTCTTAAGCTTGAAAAATATTAAAAATTGAATTTTATTTTCAAAAAATATTTAAAAATTATAATTATCTAACATATAGTAAGATCATATTTATGGATGAATCCAGGTTTAATCTCAAAGGATCTGATAGATTGAAATTTAACAGGAGATTAAATAATATTTAATTTAATAAAAAATAAAATTTTTATGAAAGTCCTGTTATAATATATGGAAATATTTGTATACACGGTGTGGGTAAAATAATTAAGAAAGTCTGCAGAAATACTAAAAAGTATATTAAAATTCTCAAAAATATATAATTAATCTATTGAAATGTCAATTTTCTGATATGCATTCGATTTTGAATGTATCTATGTATATTAAAAGTAAGTTAGGAGATAAAAAAAAACTATATACGAGTCAGATTATGAGCTGTATAATTAGATTAAGTAATGTATTTATAAGACATTTTTATAATAATAAATAGTTTTAAGAGTAAAAAAAGGGATTAAACTAAATATTTTAAAAATTTCTTCTTTTGGTAATTTTATATTTGATTTTTAAAATCTTTTAATTAAAATTTATAGTTCTATTAATATATTAAAAAATTATTTTTAGACATTTTTACATTTTTAATACAAAAATGAGGTGTATTCTAACTCCCCAAAGAATATTAAGGTCTATATCTAGAAATAAAATATGTTAATATAATTTAAATTATAAAAATTTTTATAGTCTTAATTTAATTTCTTACTCTTTTTATTTACTTTAAATCTATTTTTAGACAAATTTAATAATGTCATTCAGTCACTTTTTTTTACCTACTGTATATATTAACAGAATAACGATATTATTATCATCTTTCAAAACAAAAAGTTTTTTTTTTTGTATTTAATAAAATAAACACAGTGGCTATAATAATTAAATAAAAATCTTATTGAGAATGTCAATGTCTTTATTAATTAGGAATTAAAAAATATTATAAAATAAGATTGATCAGAATTAATGTGTTAGAATTTAAAAAAATCATAATATTAAATTCTGTTATAAAGAAAAATTCACAATATTTAAAAGATAAATTGATTATTAAAATTATTAATTATATAAATTTCTCCACTTTTTGATTTCTTCGTATGTTTATTAAAAAATATAAAAAGTAACTAATTTTTTTATTGGTTGATATAAAATTTTTTTTTGTAAAAATAAAAAAAAATTTGGTTATTAGCTAATTCATATAAGACTTATTACATAATTATAAAAATTTAGCAATTCCTTTATTCCACAAAAGTGTATATTTTCAATATGTTTTTATTTTATTTTGTGGAATCTTTTATTATAAATGAACATACCAGAACAAATATAATAAAATTAATTTTTTTAAAACTTATTATTTATTTATTTAATTAGCTAAAACATTTTCCAATTTGTATATTTCAAATATAAAACGAAAAATATTATTGAAGTTAATTTTTATAATTTTAACTAATTTGACTTTAATGGTCGAATATTTTTTTAATAGATATTTTTGGCTCAAATACACTAAAAATTCTTTAAATAGAATAAATTTTATTATAAAAAAATGATTCTAATTTTTTTTCTATTAACTCAATTTAAAATATTTGTACAAACATCTGAAAGCTATTATGATACTCATGAAATCAATTTTAAAAGTTTTATTTGCAATTTTTATAAATATTACATTACTGATAAACAATTTTCAAAATCTCTACAAAATATATTTGAAAATGTTGAAAAAGATTCTATCTATAAGTTTCTAGAAGAAATAATAATAGTAGAATTTAAAAAAGATTATAAGCGTTTAAAATATCTAATGAACATTTGGCCTATTACCGAATGCGAAGAATTAGAATTATTAAAAATTTTAGTTAAAAAAAACAAATTCACAAATTTTATTAAAACTCTATTCCCAAATCTTAATAAAGACAGAAAAGATGATAATGAGAATAAGATATTTATAAATGTTTTGGATATTAAAAATATTAAAAAATGGAATATTATATATAAAAATACTAATAACGTAAACACTAAGATTGCTAATCTATGTTTAAACTATCTAAAAATACTTCATTATGAGAAACGAAATTGTTCTATAGAAAAGGATTCATATAATAATATATTTTGTAAAGCTTTTAAAGAAATTATGAATTTTTATATTGATAATAAAAGGAAAGAATTTTGTGTAGATATTTCCAATTTATCAAAAATTTTAATAACAAATTATATAACGAGTGATATTAAAAAATATAGAGAATTTATAAATTTATTGCCTATTAATAAAAGAAAAGTGTTTGATAGTTTTTTAAATAAGGAAAAGCGAAATAATTTTTTGGAAAAAGTTAAAAACAAAAATTTAAATATATCTAATTTTAAATTAAAAGATGTTATTCATCTCTACAATCGTATTTGTCCAAAAAAGACTGGATTGTGTTTTTTTTATTCAATTTTACAAAATCTTGATGAATTTAATAAAAATATGATTGTTGATAGATTATTTAAACCTTATAAATGTGGAGATAATTATATTGAAGATTTTTTTAATGGTTCAGCTCTTAAATATCTAAATGAACATGGTTTTAATAATGACTTTTTTATTATTATTAAAAAAAGACTAGAAAATCCAAAGTTTCAAAGGATTCTAACAAATATTAATCGGCAAATATGTAATCCTGACACTCAATCTTTTATGAATCAATATCCCGGAGAAATTTATCACACTCAGCAATCTAAACAACAAACAATTCATGATAATTCTGTGCAAATTTATGAGGATTATGATCCTTTTAAACCTCAAGAACAAAGAATTAATGACAGCAATGAGGAAATTTATATAGAGGATCATACTCATCAATCTCAACAATAGATAATTAGTAACTTATCAGAAAAAGTTTCTGAGGAATATGATTCTGATAAATCCCGACAACAAATAATCAACGACTGTTTTGAACGAATTTATGAGGATTATGATCCTTTTAAACTTCAAGAACAAATAATTTATGAGTGTTACAAACAGATTTATCAAGAATATAATCCTAATCCATTTCAAAAAATAATAAGTCATAATTCAATAGAAGTTAATACAGATTTGAATCATAATCAACAAGAAAAAACGATTCCTGGTTTAATAGAAAATTAATCAAAGTTTTATTTTGCCTCGGAAACAAACAATAGTAAATAATGAAGATCAAATTTATCAAAATCTTGATCAACATCAATTACATTTTATGGATCAATATTGATAAGAAATTAAAAAATATTAAATTATTTATTTTTAATTTTAGAAAATACCTTTTCTATTATAAAATATAAGGATTATATGTTATCAGATATTGTCACGTCAATTTAATGTACTATTTTTTTATAAAAGAAAAACTTCAGTTTAAAAATATTCACATATTAAATGGTAAACTTCATTATGACTCTAAAATATCGAATCAGGGGAAAATTTTGACCTTGTTATTTTATTAAATTTTTTTAGTAAAATAAATTTAAATGGAAACGTTCGCACATCTTTTGGAAATTATTTATACATATGAATCCAAAGAATTCATAATGTTTTTAATAGATAACAATTTTTTAGAAAAGGAAAGGATATGTAGGTTTTGTTCCCAATCCTTATCTCTAGTTAAATATAAGAGATCAAAAGAAGGGTACAGTTGGAGACGCAATGCGAGGATATGTATAAGATTTAAAGATTATACCTCCATAAAAAATAATTCATTCTTTGAAGGGATAAATGTACCAATAAAAAATGTTATGCAGGTTATAATAAACTATGCGTTAAGAACACCTGCCGCTAAAATATTAAGAAGGGTTGAAATATCTAAAAATACGTTAAGAAAAATAATTAAAAAGTTAATCGGATTGATTAAACCCCCAGATTTTTCTAATAATAAACTTGGAGGGTTGGTAAAATTGTTCAAATAGATGAGACAATTCTAAACCACTCAATAAAGAATCACAGGGGAAGATCACCGAAAAACAGGACAGATTCGCTGTGTACTATCGAATATGATGCAAAAATTACTAGATGTTTTGCAGAAATAATAGATAATAAAAAGGCAGAAACAATAATACCAATAATATGTTCGCAGGTTGCATCTGGAAGTTTAATATATACGTACAAGCATAGATCGTATATAAAACTAAAGGAGCACCGTTTTATTCATAAAACTGTACGTCATAAATACAATTTTGTGGATAAACAAACTAATTTTCATACACAACCAGTTGAGTCATTCAACAACGAAATTAAGTATGAAATAAAGAAAAGAAAAGGTGTTAAGACAAATTTAAGGGAATCTTTTTTAAACGAATTTTGTTTTTATTATAATAATAGAAGTAATTATTGTGAAAAAATACTAGAATTAGTAAAAATATCCTTTTAAAAACTTTTTAATTTTTTTTGTATCTGGGGAAAATTTTGATCCTGATCCAAATTAGTTAATGCAGGCGATGATGTAAAAGATTTTTTTAAGACTGTGAGTGTTAAGAAAATTATTATTAATAAAATTACATTATTATAAACTGTAATTAATAAAATATAAGTCTTAATGTTTTCTTAGTAATTTTTTATTTTTATTAATATTTTTACTAAAAAAAAAATTATTTACTTCACCTTAAACATTACAAAAAATAACAATTCTCATGTTTAACTGTTTATAATAAACTACTAAATATTTTAAATCCATCAATTTTTCGATTTTTTTATTGATTTATTAATAATTAATATTTACAACTCCATAGAAAAAGCATTATTAACAACTACTTAGACATTATTTTCAATAATATCTTTAAATTTTGTTTCATTATATTATTTATAAATTTTAATTTTACATTTATAAAAACTTTATTTTAGTTTTTATAATAATTTTTTCAAAAAAATTCATTCAACCTTTCTTCTCTTTTTATTTATAAGTAGAAAAAAATCATCATACTCAATTATTAATTTTTTATTCTTCCTTAGATTTTGTATATGAATCTTTATAAGAATATTTCATAAATTGTAGTTTCTTTAAGCTAACCTAAAAATTAAAATTTTATCTTAATTTAGTAGAAAATTTGCTTTATTAATATTTAAATTTTGACATGTTGCTTATTCGATTTTTAAATTAGAAAGAATGGTTTTAAATTGATGGTTAGTGTTATTGATACTTATAAAAAATTATAATTTAGATATTTCATAATATTTGAATATAAAGTTTTAATTATAAATAATATTTACATACAATTCCTGTATAAATATTTAAATTTTATATTATTGATAATAATATGTTTAATAATTATTTTTATTAAATATTTAAATTTTTAATTATAATATATTTAATTAACAAAATTATTAGATTTAATGGTTCTAATCATATATATTAAGTAATATTAATATCAATTATAAAATATTTTGTAAATACGTCATTATTATTAAATTTAATATTTTATCAGAATATAATATTAAAAATTATATATCTTTAATTATGCATAAAATACAATAAATCACGCATAATTTTACATTCACTCTCATCTTTCATCCATTTATCAGCTTCAATTAATATTATTTGCAATTGTTCATACACACGGTCATATTGTTTTAGGGAAGTGAGATTGTTAATAACAATTGTTGTAATATCTGAAAAATCGTTACTATCATTAAGTTTTGTTGTCCTAACATAGCTTAAAAAGGTATTAATAAATAAGCAAAGTTTTAATATTATTTCTTTAGTTAAAACAGTTTTTAAAAAATCTTTGTTTTCATATTTTTTTAAATCTTTCGAATATTTTTTTTTAATTAAACCTTCATAGTCTGATATATCCTTTTCATCGCAATTACAATCTCCTGCATGCTGGCAAATATCATTTAGTGCTGACTTAAATTCAGATAATATTGCTTTGGCACTATTTTTAGTTGTCTTAGATTTATTACTTTGTAACTTTTAAGTGTTGTAGAAAATATATAGTATTACGTTTCCATAGAAAGAATCTGATTCTTCTGCTGGTTTAAAGAGTTTCAAGCTAATAATGAGTGTTAAGAAAATTGAAATCATATAAAAAAATTTTTAACTATTAATTTTTTAAATTATTAAATTTTGTAATTAAAAATTAAAATCTAAAGTTGGTATTCTATATATTTTAACAGTAATATTAATAAATTTATCAATTTTTAATCATTTATTAAAAGAAGAAGTTTATTTCAGTTTTCAAAATATTTCGAATTTTGAAGTAGGAGAGATTATTTTTTTTTTTTAAGTTTCAAATCTCAAAAAAAGAAACTAAAAAGAAAAATAGCAATTTAAAATGAGAAGATAATTTAAATTGTTATTAATATTGCAATAACATATAAG
>NW_027289846.1:0-1094 GCF_016086655.4 Lepeophtheirus salmonis | reverse complement strand
AGGAGATGGTTTATTCCGAAGAAGATGGTTTTTGCACCAGGGATATCAATATCAATGCCCGTACATTGGGATTTAAAACGGAAAGGGTATTTATCGGAAAATAATTAGGGTCAGACTAGAGATAAAGTAACACAATATGTAATGTATTTAAAGAAATACAACAGAACTTCATTCAAGCCACATTCCTCTATGTTGTGTTTATATAATGATCATTAATGAATTTAATTAATAAAATTATTATCTTGCTTAAAAACACTCAATAATTTACATATATGACATTAAATATATTATGGATTCTAAAGTAAATTAGTCATGCTAAGAGTTTAAAAAAATGTGTATTCATAATAATATTAATTTAAATACAACATTTTTCGACTTAATGTCTCAAATTATCCTTTTAGCCAAAAAAATTCAAGTTTTCTTTCGTGGAAGTAACTCTTTGCAAATTGTTAAGAGGGAATAGTTTTTCATGAAAATAAAAATATAAATTAGGTAAAAAATAGGTTTATAATTAATTAGAAATATTAATTTGAATAGTAAAAACCATTAAAGTATTATTTTTTACAAATTTTATTAAAATTAATACAAATTTAAAATTTAAGATGATAAATTCAAAAGAATAGTTAATTAACTAATTAAAATATTTCCCTTGGTGTATATTATTAAAAATACTAATTTCGTTAATTAAAAACAAGTTTAAAAGTAGTTATTTCTTTTTATTCTACAAAAAAGCTATAATTTTTTACTATATTGTGATCAAAAATGAGGAGTTTATTAGATTTCCATAGAAAAAGTTTATTTTTGTCCTTTTTCTACCTTACAACTAAATGTTACATTAATTTGTTTGGTATATTAGTATAACTTATATGTCTCTGCATTAAAATGATGGATTCATGGGCAATCATCTCAAATCAAGAGCAAAACAAAGTTGAAATTTTGTCGGCTATTGTTTATGTTTTAGTAATAACAGTTTTTTGAAAAAGATCTTTTATGAAACTATATAAGACTGCCTATACAACAGGCCTGCTTTAAAATAAATATTTTATGAGGATATTTCAGTAAGAGAAAAAAAAAGGGAGGAGCTAAAGACGTAG
>NW_027289845.1:0-13042 GCF_016086655.4 Lepeophtheirus salmonis | reverse complement strand
TAATTTATAAAGCACAACAATTAAAATTATAATTGATCAATTTTTGATAATTAATAATCATTTAGTTACTAAATTCTAATAATCATCAATACATACTACTATTACGTAGTATTACTACTGATACTTTCAGTCTTTAAAGGTATTTTATCTTTAAAAACTTAGACATCAGATAAACGTTATCCTCATTATATAGAAGAGGAAATTCAACATTTCCAAAGAACTTAAGACCACCAATAGATTCAAACAAAAGAATATTACCAGTTCCAAGGTCCCAAATCTCCACTGCATTCTCTGATACACAAATTATCCATTCTGTCTTCGATTTTATATTGAAAGTTTCTTTAATAACGGACTTTTTAATGATTCTAGCATCATAAATCTTATAGAACCAAGAAAACACTTTATGTGTCGAGGTATTTCTACCATACTCATCCACAAAGTAACCTATCGTATCATACAACAGAAAAAATATCCTGTTTGTTATCTGAAATATTTTCAAAGGTGTAGTATGTTTCATATAATGGCTGTAGTAAGGTATGACGTAATCAAAAGGGTCTATCATTTCTTCTGTTTTTAGAGTATTCAAATTAACTATCTCGAAATCTTGACAGATTATTATAACCAAAGATTGGACAAAGAAAATGTTGTTTATTGATGCACCTATATATAATTTGTTTTCTATGTTTGGCTTAATTACTATATTTTCAGAATTAAATAATTTAATCTCTCTCAGCAGTTTCTTTTTTGAATTTAATAGCACCCTCAAAACATTACCATGGCTTGATTCTTCAATGCTTGCGTTAAAATTATCCTCTGAAACCAAAACTCTATCTTTTAAAAAATTTAATCTATAAATTATTATACTGGTCGTATCATCTATAGATTTTGCAACAACAGCTAACACATTATTAAATTTATTATAGTAGAAATCAAATATTTTCTCTTCCTTTCCAAGAATTTCAAATTTAACGTCTGATTTCCCCTTAAAAAATCCATAAAAAATATTCCCCTCTGAAAGTATCAATATGCAACTTTTCATATCATCGTATATAAACTTTTCAACCTTTCCCCTGTATAATGTTTCTGTACGTCTTTTTAATATTTTTATTTTTTTGTTTTCCGGTAATTCATTATTCATTTCTGATTTCAAATTTTTAAAATACGGTATCGACACCTTAAATTCATTTTCCAATGTGTAGAAAATATATTTAACAAATGTTCTTGATTTTATATATTCCAATCCCTTGTTTTCAATAGATTCTTGACCCCTAATCATAACTTTCTCGTTTTTTTTATGTTTACTTTGTCCCTTTGGATTTCTTGAAACATCAAATAGGGGAGACATTCCAATTGTTGTAGCTGAAGGCAGAGAATCAAATTTTAATTTTAATCTTGTATTTCTCTCAATAAAATGAGGTTTATCTGTTGCTTTTTTTGGATAAAGATATTTCTGTTGGAGATATTTTGAAAGTTCCCTAGATTTTCCTTTAAATGAATTTCTATAGTTATCAATATGTCTCATTTCTTTTTTGTTTGTAGTGGTTATAATTAAATCTCCATTCTTTTCGTATGTTGTCTTTTTAATAAAAATAGATGTTGTTATTTTTTCAGTCATCGTCAATTCTCTATTTCCAATGCCTGAATTCTTTTCGTATTCGGATTTTGCTATTTTTAATGTATTAATATTTTCATTAGTTATTTTGAAATCTTTACTTTTTAGAAATTCATCAATAAAACCATTTCTGTTAAGGTTTTTCTGGAGAAAAATTTTTTCGTAAGATTCTTTTCCATTATATTTGGCAACTTCTCCAGACATTTTTAATCTTCTTTTATTTTTCTTTAATTTGTGTCTTGATGAATACTTAGAAAGTATATGTTGAGATATTTTATGAAGGCAGCACTTGTTAGATTTAGTTATAGAATTTGTTTTTGTTGAGAAGGAGAGACTGTGTTCCCTATCTCTTATTTCAATAGATCCTGAGCCCCAACCAGATTTCAAAACAAAATCATCATACTTAAAATCGTATCTATATTTATTTAAAATATATCTCCTTGAAAAGAACATTTGTTTTATGCCCTTATCAATTTGTCTTCCTTTAGATAGTGTTATTTCTTTGTTAATACTTTGCTTATACTTTTCAATTGCTGTATTTATTGTATTTTTAAAAACGTCTCGTGTTATTTTGCTTGGAAAGAAAATTGTTGCAATGTCTTTTCTATTTTTTTCAATTAGAAATAATGGAAAAAACTTTTTTTTATCCATAACATTTGATATAAAAGGAAATGACGCGTATGTTTCTAATGCAGTAGTTTTTATTAGAAAGAATGGAGTTGTTATTATAATTTTCTTTGATAAAATCTTTTCTTTTTTTTCATCACATAACAAAATCATATCACTAAGAAGTATTACTATTCTTTTTTTAACTTCTTTATTTTCTTTAGATTTATCGTCTATCTCTCTAATTATTGTATCATATTTACCTTGCTTTATAATTCTTTGAGTTTTATAGAAAAGTCTAAGGGGGTATCTACGTTCAACACTCTCACAATACGATATTTCTTTAGTAAGTTTATAAATTTCAAAATATTCATTTATATCTCCAAAAAGCTTGTCCATCTTCATATTAACAGAAAGTATATACTTTCTGAACAATTTAATATTATTATCTTCAATTTTATTTAATTCAGACTTATTGAATGCTTTGAAAAGCATATCATATCTTGCAATTTTTTGAGGAGGTCTATATAAAAAATGTTTGATACCCAAATTTAAGACGTTGTATTCCTTAAAAAAACTATCAATAATCTTTTTAAAAACTTCGTTCAGATTATATTCATAGTCCAAATCAAATTCAGCTTTTGGAAGTGTAGAAACATATTTATTGTAACACTTGAAATTATTTATGTTAAATAAAAACACATTTATATACGAAAGATTATTAAATTCAATAATTGATGGGAGTTCGTTTTTTCTTTTGCTAAAATCCATGTCCGAAATTCTTGAAAGGTCAAACTTTTGGTATCTATCTTTCAGTTTTCGTGGCCATACTGATTGGTTTAATTCGACAATCATTTCTATAATTTTCCCATGTAATTCTATTATATCTTCAGATCCTGTAAATAAGGTACTTGCAAGTTTAGTTCTTTTTTTAATAGCTAGCCTTTCGTCTGCTAATATTATCTCCTTTGCTTTGTTTCCCCAAACAATTACATCATTGAAATATATTAGTTCTGATTCGAATATTTCATTAAGTGCTTCCATTTTCTTTTTAAATGTTTTAAAATCAAAATAATCAGGAACAGATTTTGGCTTTTTTATTTCACCTGTACGGATTCTGTTTTGGTTTATAGTGCTTTTCTTCGTACCTTCATATAGAAGATTAAGTTGTTTAGATCTGAAAGCTTGTTCATATGCCTTTATTTCGTTATCCGGTGGTTGTAAAAAACTAGATGATAGATTATCTGTTACTGTTTTGAACTTTACGTGCTTTGATTTTTTTAAATTTTCAATTTTCTCTTCCTGTTTGGATTTGTTTTTATTTATTGTTGTGGATACCTTTGAGCTATCTAATTTATGTTTACTTTTTAATGATTCTTTGGTCTCCTTTATTGTTGATAGGTTATCTGTATTAATGTTATATTTACTGCTTTTCATATCCATAGATTCTGCACTATTCTTAGAATGTTTTTGCTGGTTAGTTGTATTTCTCTTTTCTTCTTCTACTATTTCTTTGTTCGTATTTTGATTATTTGATTTAGTCATGAATATTATTATCTAAAAGGATCACCTTGAAAATTCTATTATCCCTTTAAAAATTGATATTTTTATAAATTTTGATAAAAAAAATAAACAATCAAATAAAAATGTTTTTAATAAAATTTGAAAGAAAAATATCAATTTTTAAAATATTTATTACACATTCTATAGATATAAAGATCTATAAAATATTTAGTTTCTCCTTTTAAAATTTTTATTTTATTTTTTGTAAAATATGTTATGAATGTAAAATGCGTAATAGATATTTGATATTTTTTAAATCATTACACTTTATTTCCCATTTTTTAAAAACACTAAAATTTTAGTTTATTTCATAAAACTGATAAGCTTATTTAATTATCTTCATAAGAGGAATACCATTTTCCATTTTCTTCTAATTTTTTCATTTCATTTATTATCAATTTTAATTTGGTACTGGTTCTTATAAAACTTTTCCTTTTACATTTTGTACATTTATAGTTTTTTTTAATATTTATAAAACATCTCTTACAAATAAGATTCAAACAGCAATCTACGTAATATGTTATTTCAGAATGACAAAATTGGCAGATCAATGTCGAAAGAATAGAATTATTTTTCATTATTAATATTCTAATTACTAATAATAAATAAATGGAAAAAAATTTTATTTTTTATTTTTAAAATAAAAAATTAAAAAATTAAAAAAAAATGGCTACTCAAGATAAAAAATCATCACTCGCTACAAAAGTTAAACCAGCAAGAAAAACAAGCGTAAAGGAATTAAAAAAAGGAAAAGAAACTGAAAAAGAAATCAATTTATCAGAAACAAAGGAAAATATAAAAATTGAAGCAACTGACGAAAAGCCAAAGAAAACAAGAAAAAGAAAAATTAACACTGAGAAAGAAGATGAGGAAGCTAAACCAGCTGAAAATGAACAAGAAAACGAAGAATCACAAGCTGAAAATAAAAAAATAAAAAAAATTTCAAAGACAAAAGAAGAATCGAATGATTCGAAAAATGTTAAGAAATCAGCTCCACTCAAGAAAAAATCTAAAGAAGTAAATCTTGAAATTGCAGAATCTTCATCTGAAGAATCTAAATTATCCAAGAATGAGGCTACTAAAAAAGCTGATAATGATTCCGAATCATCAAGTGCTGATTTGATTGAAAATGACAATGAAGAAACATCTGATGGTCTAGAATCAAAGTCTAACAACGATAGCCAAGAAATAAACGAAGAGAAAAAATCAAAAAAAAATTTGAAGAATGATGCTAAGAAGATGAAAAATGAGATTAGTAGAGAAACTAAGTACGAAGGTAATGATGAGGCAGACGAAAGTGGAAGAAAAATTTTTATCAAAAATATTCCTTTAACAACTTCATACGATTCCCTTAAGTCAAAACTTGAGAAAATTGGAACCGTTGAAAGGTTAGCACTTCCCCTTTGCAAAAAATCAAATGAGCACAAAGGATTTGCCTTTGTAACTTTTGATGATAGTAAGTCAGCAGATCTTTGTTTAAAGAAACTAAAACAAATTGATAATGAGACTTTATTTTTGGAAAAAGTGAGTGAATCTAGCTCTGACAGACGTTCAAATAATGATAACAATGGAGCAAAAAAAGTTAAATCTATGAATGAGATTCATGTTGGTAATTTACCATATGATTGCAGCGAAGACCAAATAAAAAATCATTTTGAGAAATATGGTGAAGTTAAAAAAGTCTTTGCACCAATGATGGATAATCGTTCTAAGGGATTTTGTTTCGTAGATTTTGAAAAGAGTGAAGATGTTTTGAGTGCTTTGAGAGAGAAACACGTTATAGGTGGTAGAGTTGCTCGTGTTAAATTAACAGGACAATTTGAGGAAAGAGATACAAGAGGATTTGGTGGTAGAGGCAATTTCAATCAGGATAACGATACAAGAAGATTTGGAAGAAATAATTTCAATCAGAATAACGATAGGAATAGTAATTTTAAGAGAAGGGATAATAATGATTTCAGAAGAAACGACAATAATGATTTTAATAATAAGAATTTTAATAATAAAAGAGATTCTTCAAGAAATTCCCATTCAAAAAAAATTACTTTCAATGATAATGAAAGTTCCGAATAATTTAATAAATAAATTTTATTTTTATTAAAATTTTATTTTACGTCATTTTTGTAAAAATAATTATTTATCAAAAAATATTAAAACTTTTTTAGTGTTTGTAATATTTTTATAGATTTATTTATCATTTAATTAAAGAGTATTTTGATTAAATGAATATACATAATTATTATTATTATTTCAAATATATTTTTTGATAAAATTTATAGCCATTTTCAATCATTTTTCATACTTTAAACCGATTAGAAACACTTATTATTATTGTATAATTTATTATATTAATGAGTTTGAGGATTTAGTACATAAGTACAGTAAGTATTACTAATTTATGTATAATATGACATATATACATATTTTCTTATAGTTTATTAGTCATAAATATATTAGAATATAAATTCAGAAAACAATCTTATCATAATATCTTCAAGTATTTATAACATTAAAATTCTTTTATTTCATAATAAAAAACATTTATATTCTGTTTTTAAATCATTAATTAAAGCTGGAATATTGTTAATTATGAATAATTTTTTATAATAATATTTATTTTTTATATTCTCCTTAATTTTACTAAATTATTGAATTATCTGATTAATTCATTTTATATATATAATTCTTTCATATATTAGACATTTTATTTATCAGTATATTCTATATGTAAATTAATATAGGGGATTATAAATTCTGCAATAGATATATTAAATATAATTTAGTAATTAACAAACAATTTGCAAATACAAAAGAAATAAATCTCTACAATTTGCAAATATAAAAAAAAATATTGACAAAATGAATTTCCTAATTTATAAAAAAAAATTTTAAATAAAATTTTTATGCAAATTACAAAGACCTTAACACTTCAGAAACTTCAACAACTTCATTTGGATATTACAATTTCAACACTCTTGAGAATCCGTAATATTTTACCAAAATCCTTATTTGTACCTTTATCATTTAAGAAAATAACTCTATATACATTTGATGTAGATTTACCTAAATCTTTTAGAAAGAATTGTAATTTATTTTTTTAGATATTCAAAAATTCTAAAAAAAGAAATAAAAGAGGATTTTGGAGAGATAAAAAAATTTTTTTAAAACCTTTATTGAAAATTGTTTAGAATCAAATATTCTTAAAAAAATTAGAGTTTCAATAAAAAAGGACAATAAAATAATTGAAGCTTATATTATAAGATTGAGATAAATAAAATTGAAAATAGAGAAATTCCACAAAATAACAAATTAGAAACAATGGAATGGTTAGGTAAATTTGGAAATGCATTGAATACACTTAAAATATTACCAGAAGATTGTAAAGTATATATAATAATGTTTTTGAATACTAATCTAAATAATAAGACAGAATATATTCCTATTAAAGAAATTAATTTAAGAATATTTTTACTGATAATTTATATTTGAAGATAAAGCTAAATAATAAAACTAATAAGGAATTGGAACACACAATATTAGACTCGAGTGCAGAGACTTTTTTTCAAATTGGAAAAAGATAAATTAACAAATACAGAAAATATTACTAAAAAGTTAATGATAGATATTCAATAAATTGTTGTAATTCTAAGATTGAGAAATGTGATGAGAATTTAGAAAAATATTTAGAAAATTTTAATATTAAAAAAAATGTTAATAAAAAAAATAAAAATAAAATATTAGAAAAAAATTTATACATTAATAAAAAAAATGTTAATAACAAAATAGAATTAGATAGTAATTTAAAAAATTCTAATCATAATAATAATCATAATAATAAAAATTTAAAGAATAATTTAAAAAGTAATTTAGATAAAAATTTAAAAAGTAATTTAGAAAAAAATTATAATAATAATAAAAATTTAGATAAAAATATTATTAGATGTAGCTGCACTGATAATAGAAATTATGGAACAATGATACAATGTGATGGGTGTAATTCATGGTTACATATAATTTGTTGTGGTTTTTTTTCAAATGTAGATAAAAGAATAGATATTAAATTTTATTGTATTCTTTTCCAAATTTCTAAGAATAATAAAAATATTTTATACAGTCTAAATTCATTCACAGCTCCTGAAATATTTAAATCAAATATTAGAAAATTTTTATATTTTATTTTTGAAAATGATGGAGTTTTCTTTTCAGATTTTTACATAATTACAAAATTTAAAAAAAATAAAATAAATGAATTTATAAATTACTTAATCAAAAAAAAGTTATCTATAGAAAGAAAAATAATAAAAACACATATGTATACTTTCCAAATAAAGATAGTAATTCTAAAAAAATAATAAAAGAAATTTTTAAAATTTACTAAATTAATTAAAAAAATCATATTTTTAAAATCTTTTCTCCTTTTTTAAAAAAATAAAATTATTATTTAACACATTCTATTTAGAAATAATATTTTTATTATCTATAATAAACATGGTAGTAATGATATACATATATAAGTAATATGATATTCAGATCCTATGTTATTACTATATTTTGATCCATAATTATTGTTATTATGTTCAAGATTATATCTATAACCATAATTTATTGAATTGTATATATAGTTGCTTGGATTACTATATATTTATGGTAATTATTATTCCTAAAACTAAAAGGATTATTTACATGTAAATAATATGACGTATAAAGGGGGAAAATACATAACCAAAATTATTATTTGAATGGTTAAGAGCAGATCTAAAATAATCATTATTTAAATGACCTTCAAACAATGTAGAAATATTTTTTTTAGATCATTTTTCTATTTATAAGAAGACAAATTCTTATTACTATTTAAATTATTATTCTTATTTATAGCTTTAGCAGTATATTGAGGTACGTTTTTTTTACCTTTCTTCATTTTTACTTCATTATTTCTAACATTTGGAGATTTATATTTTATCTTATTATTCACATTTTTTCCATCTGTATTTTTTATAACTAATCTATTTAATTCATTTATTTGTAACTAATGACATTTTTTTGATTGTCTTACAACTGCTATACTATCATCTTCTATGATACAAACAAAATTTCTTAAAAATTTCATAACTAAAAAAGTAATAAAATACAAATAAAAGATAAATTTATTTATATATATTTATATAAATAATGAATTAATAAGATATATTTCTGATTCTAATTGTTAATAATATTTTTTTTTTAAAAAGGAGGTTTATTTGTAATTTATATTTTTTAGCTAATTTTATATTTTTATTAATACGTCTTATCAGGTAAACAGAATGATAATATAATTATTAATAATTTAAGTTATAAGTATTTATTAAATGTATTAATACTATTTAGAGTAGTAATAGACAGTTAAAAATAAAAATAATTCTAAAATTTAATTATTGTTAATATATAATAATTAAGTTGTTAGAAATAGAAATTATTTAAATATCCATTTTGTTAGTAAGAGCATTAATATTTAACTTTATTTTTTAATATTTTAATTTCTTCTTTAAGATCTTGTAAAAACTCTAAATAACATTTATCATTATTTTAACACTAATTTGTCCCAAATAACATAAAATACTGTCTAAAGTTCAATAAAAAAAATATTTATTAAAATTATTTTTAAAATATTTCGTATTTTTTACTACATATTTCAAAATTATATTTTAATTGATAGATATATATTATCATCTATTACTATTATTACTTTTAGTATAAATACAGCTCTTTTCAGATATATAATAATTTAAAATATTTTTAGTGTTAAAAAATTCCTATTATTTATTTTTAAAGAAATTTATTTTTAGTTCTCTTAGTTCCAACACAAAACTTTCATATTTGTGTCACATATAATATCATTTTTCTTAATTTTTTCTCACTTACTTTAGAAATAATGCTAATCCCTCATCATACATTATTTTTTTTATTTGCGGGTTTAATATCAATAAAATTCGAGATAAGTTTCAATATTAGAAAAAATTAAAAAGATATTTCATATTTCTATTAATTAATATTTTCCCAAATAATAGATCTTTATATTATTATAGAAGCAAAATTAATTTAAAATGATTTTCTTAAATCTATTCTAACATCTATTATAGTTTTAAATTCATATTTATAAATAAAAATAGATCTAAGAAATAAAATATACAAATCTTTTCTTTTTTGAATAACTATTATTCATAAAAAAGTTCATAAATTCTTTAGATACATATGTATAAATAATCTTTATAATTCAATGGAAATTGAATTTTAGTTTATTAAATTTGTATATATTTGTGTTTTTATCAATTATTATGGTGTAACAACAAATATTAAATATAATTATACTAAAAATTTATTTTTAGCACAATTATTTTTTTTTAATATTCGTATATCATTCTTTCTTCATAAATATTTAGTTTTTATCAACTTCTTGTGTCTTTAATCTTTTAAAATAACTTAATTCAATATTGTAAAGATGTTTTAAATTATCAGTTTTCGAAATAACTTTATTATTTCCTTAATAATAATTTTTTTTTAATTTTCTGAAAAAAATTCTATATATTCCTAAAAAACTATTTATTTTATTTACAATAAATATTTAGATAAAATATTTTATACTCAAAGAATTAATCTAAAATAAGTATTACTATTCTTTTATAAATTGTTAGTAAGAAATATATCTTCATCGATAACTATTATATCTTTTCACCATCTAAAATTCGCAATTCTTTTATTCATTAAATAAAATAGTAATGCATGATTTTTAGAATTTATATTTAATATTTATAAAAAATTTAAAACTTTATTTCTAGTAAAAATTGAAATAAAACAATTTTAAGAAATATAATGTGTCTTTTCTAGCTATTTAATAATACAAATAGTTTAAGAACTTAAAATAGTATTTTAGAATATCCAAATTTTTCTTTTGATATAAAAAATTACTTTTTTTTTTAGCTAAATAAAGGTAAATTGATTAATATAATAAGTTTCTAACAAAATTTAGTGATTTCAAATATTTTAATGGTGTGAAAGTAATTTAATATAATTTGAAAGTTAGTTACTTTAGATATTTATCGAATGATAGATTTATATTCAATAAAAATAATTAAAAAATAAACAGATATTATAATATTAAAGAATTTTAAGATTAAAAAATTTTAATTTCCTAATTTAAACACAATAAAATTTTTTAATTTTTATTATATTCATTTTTCACATGAACATTCTCCAGTAGCTTGTTTTGAATGTTGTTGTGATTGCTGTTGTGGGTTTTATTGTGATTGTTGTTGCGACTGTTGTTGTAGATGTTGTTGCGGGTTTTGTTCATTTATTTGGTTAGGAGTCATTTCATTTTGATAGCACCCAGGACAATTAAACAACCACCTGGACACATATTTGATTTTGTAACTTGATTAGTATCTTCATTGTTTAAGAATGACATGTCATTACTATTATTATTTTCCTCGGTTTTAATTACTGTTTTCTTATCTTCAGATTCACAATTGACTTTAGAAGAGATTGATTGAGCTAATAAATTTATTAATGAGAAATTGACCATGAAAAATTATTATTTTTGTATTCTTAAATAGCTAATTAGGAGTGATAGCTAATTTATCAGTATGATTTTTATTTTTAATCATATTAATTTTTTAAAAATTTTTATTTAGTGAAAAAGTTAATTAATATTTATTTTTAATTAAATATGGGAAAGATTTTAAGTCCTATTTAATTATATTGATTAATTAAAATATATTTCTTTTAATTATAGTTTTTATCTAATAAATACAATATAAAAACATTTCTTTTATTAATTATATTTAATAAAAGGAGGTATAATATGATATATTCATTATTTAATAATAATATATTAATAATAAGTTTTATAATTAAAAAAGTAGAGAATATTTATTTAGTTTTGATTATTATATTGTAATATTAAGAAAAATTATTAATAAAATTTTATTTATAATAATATTTTTATATAAAGCAAATTTTTGATCAAACAATATTTAATTTCCTACTCCTGAAGTTGAAATATCAATGATTTAATAAATATATAATTTTTTATTTTTATTATTTAAAAATAAACGAGACAAATATTTACGATAAGGTTAGAATATTGATGATTTAATAAAAAAGAAATTAATTATATTTATTTTATTAAATTAAATTCAAAAAAATACCTTGTTTAATTTGAAAAATGATAAGGTCTATTATCTTGCTGAAATATATAATCATATAAGTCCATAATTTGTAAGAAGTGTATAAAATTTTACTAATAATATTAACACATTCATAAGGATTAATTTTTTAAAATAAATTTAGTTTATAAACGCTCTTTCTTTTGAAACACTCTATATGCACGATTTATCATTACAATATAATTTTTAATACCTCTCTAATATATTGAACTTAAAAATATTTTTTAGTCATAATAAATAAAAATTTTAGACTTAAAATATAAGTTATTATTAAAACATTTCTCGATATATTTCATTTTTTCTAGATTTTTTATTAGAAATGATTTTCTTTTGTGAATACAATTTTTGAATTGCTTTAATTTAAGAGGAATTGATAATACATTCAAAGTTAAAATATAATTTAAAACAGTTATAGATAAAAGTTTTTATTAATATTTGTGTCAATTTTTTTAAATCTTTTTTCTTAATTAAATGTGCTCTTTTATAGTAGGTTTCATAGATTTTATTTACAGATGAAGTTACCTGTAATTTTATTATATGATATAATTTGGTTTTTAAACTTACAATTAACTCTTTTTAATTAAAATAAGTTTGCTTAGACATATATGATTTTTTTAGAAATATATTCATAATATCTATTTTAGGGAGAATAAAAAAATTTTAATTTGGGAACCTGCATAATTTAATTTGTACAAAAATGTATAAAAATTAGCCTTCTTATTGATGGAATAAGTTTATTTTGGAAATTTAATAATTTTTATTTCAAAAATTGTAAGAAAGATCCCTTACTTTAATTTAATATAAACTCATACTCATCATTATCACTATTAAAAAGTTTTCCATTTTTTTATTTATCCAATTGTATTATTATTTTAAAACATTTATAATATTATTAAAATGAGCAATACGTTTTAATTTTTAAATTATTTTTGTCTTATAAATAAAACTAACTAATTTTTAATTTATTAAAAAGAAAATATTTTAAAATTTTATACATTAAAATTTTTCAAAATCTATTCTACCTTCATATATAGATATTATTATTTTATATAAATAATTG
>NW_027289844.1:0-1787 GCF_016086655.4 Lepeophtheirus salmonis | reverse complement strand
TAAATCAAACAGAGTATTTTTCAAACCTAATGCAGTAAAAAATGAGCGGTGTAAAAAAGAATTTAGATGATAAAATGGTATCTCTGGAAGTAACGTATAGACAGAGAAAAATGGAAAGGATAAGAGCAGTTCCAGATACTAGAGCTGAAATTAATGTTGAAGGTATTGATAATCTGAAGAGTATAGGGCTATGGTCCAAAATGCTAGGAAACAATGTTGAAGAAAATTATCAAGTGTTGATGGGTCGAATTTGAGAATTATGGGGATAATACAACTACGATTTGTGTTAAATAATATAATAGTAGAAGAAACTGTGATTGAATGTAAAAATGTTACTGAAGTATATTTGTCAAGAAGAGTTGGTAGAGAGCTTCTGTTAATTCCAGGGTATTTCCCCAATCAGATTCGAATAGCAATATTATATATGAAATGAATGGAGATGTGGAGCCAATTAAAAAGTCACTGATGAGGGAATTCGATGATTTTTTTATAATGGACAAAAGTTAGAACAAATGGATGGAGAACTAATTAAAATTTTGTCAAAGGATGGTTATATATCTCATGTAATTCATTCTGCAAGACCCATACCATTTGCCTGTAGAGGTGAAGTAAAGAAAGAAATTGATCACATGGAGAAAATGGGAGTGATAGGTAAAGTAGGGGACAAGGCTATTGAATGGTGTCACCCATTAGTTGTAGTTCCAAAACCAAATGGAAAAGTTAGACTTTGTGTTGATTTACTAAAATTGAATGATCAAGTTTATCGATCAATTCATCCAATGAGGACTCCAAGAGATATTATTTTGAGTTTACCCACAGAGGGCAAATTTTTTATGACAATGGATACAAAACAAGGCTATTGTCAAATGGAATTAGCAGAGAAATCAGGACATATGACTGGTTTATGACTCCTCGGGATAGATATATTTTTAATAGAGGACCAATGGGGTTTGTTGCGACTGGAGATGCATAATCTCATGGTCAATCCCATATTAAATATCATTCCCCTCTCCCAGTACCTATTGCTATAGAGAGCGATATTCTAACTGGTTTAGCAAACTATTGAAACCCCAACAGACTTATGCTTATTACTCCCCAACAAACCCTGATTGTAACCCTTCACCTTCCATGAGCATATCAACTTGATATTACTTTTTCTTTTCATCTTCCATTCTCAAAAATTAAGTATTAATGATATTGAGATGGCCAACAAGAAAGAACCGTTGCCGCCTTTTAGGTGTTTCATATTTTATACACCGCTGATCAAATAGCAATAATTGTTAGTATGTATATAGGTAGGGATGTTAATCGAGGGCATTTTGGGCATGTTAAAAGGAAGAAATCGAAAATGAACATATTAGCCCTGACAATATGAAATATGTTTTGAATATCAGCTACAATCAGCTGTTACGCGGAGTGAATTTGGAGAAAATTTACAAAGACATAGTGAAGAATTACTCTGACGTGGAACATCAATTTAACTCTGAGTCCAACAATGACTTACAACCATAACTCTGCAAAAAAATTTGCTCAAATGAGCTCACGCAAATGTTCAATACGGTTTTGTATATGGACGATATATATTGTACCGGGTGGACCAGTGAAATCTGAACTTTCACTAATTCAATTATTATTAAAAATTGAGAGATTGAAATAAATTTATAATTCGATATATTAAAGCATAAACAAATAGTTACAAAAAAAAAATTTAAGCTCTCTAGCTCACGTATATGTTGAAAATGACACTTGAACTTGAACGGCCAATTTACATTTGTGGACTCCAAGCA
>NW_027289843.1:0-1684 GCF_016086655.4 Lepeophtheirus salmonis | reverse complement strand
GTATATCGACGTTCTCATATGTCTTTATTCAGCACAGGAAGTTATTTCGAAGATTAAAAAGAGATGGAACTTTTTATCGAAGCAAAATATGCTTGGGTAACAATCATGGGTAAGATATGGGAATCAGACAAGATTTTTAGTTGGGGTGTGAACGTTTTCAGAGCTATAGTTTTCACACAAGTTGATTACAAGGACCTTCTTTAGTTGCCTGCAGTCTATCTTGGTTGAAATATTGATAAGTTTTCCTTTCCTCTCCCTGGAGCAGAGTATATTGCTCGCTGGATCAGTAAACGTCTTAATGCTGGCTTAAAAGTCCAAATTAGGAAAGATAAACAAAATATAAATATTAAATCATAACAGATTGGTTTATATTGATAAGTATTGTTTAGAATCACCACTCATCAGTGACAATCTTAGCAGCTAGAAATGATCTCTATCTCAATTGTTTGATTCTCAATTATCGTCAGTTAAATCCTAATTTGGCTTTTATTAAAATGAAACAAATCAATATTGATATATTGGTGCGTGTTAAAGACTCATTGTCATCATATCTGGTATTAAACTGAACTGATGATACCTCTTCTTCAATGTGATAATGGGTTGGAATATGTGTAGATGTGTTACAAAGTCAAATATGTATTTAAATAGGGGATCTAACTATTTGTATGGAGCGTCTCTTCCCGTAAATACCTCAATTATTAATGGTCATGTCCAAACTAAACGTAAATATTACAATTGGAGGATCGAATACGCCAAAATTCATTGAGAATACATTTTTGACTATGTACCAAAGCACATATGTTTGATGGAGCTAACAGGTACATTTCGATTTCTATCGTTCTTAATCTACAATAATCTTATTCTAAAATATTGATAGGAAACATGTTTTCCTCAATTGGTCTCAATTGGGATAAAAGAAAGCACAGAGTTATCCATTCCTGAAATTTTAAAAGAAATGAGGAAATATTTTCGTACTCAATATAATATCATTCTTGACAAAGTTAAATTCCATTCCTTGTATCAAAAGGAAGGTCAATCATTCGAGGACTTCTAGGTAGAGGTAACTGGAACAGCAAATCGTACCGAATTAAATGAACCATATGGTAATAAAGACTGTTAGAAGAAAATATCAAAGTTAAATTAATTGTGGGACTTCGGGATGAAAAAAACGAGGGAAAAGCTTATGGCCATTGAAGAAAAAGAATGTACGCTTCAGAAAGTTATTGATAGATGTCGAGCTGAGAAAATGTCGAAGAGTGAGGACAGAAAGTTAAATTCTGTAATAGTCAACAAGATAACAAGAGCAAAATTCAGGGATCAAAGCCTTAGTCGAAACAAAAATAGTTGTAGGAAAAATCATCCTGAAAGAAAAAGAAAAAGAATTGGTCATTTTAAAGATTCAAAGGCCTGTAAAAATCGAATTGCAAGAAACAGAAGAGTCACGGTATGAAACGTGACCACATTTAGTCCCTCACCTGCAATAAAAGTTCAATTAAACTCTCTAGATGGAACATAATTATGTAATTACAGTTTTGCAACTCCAGATTCTGGTAGTGAGGTATATATTGCGGATGTGAATTTTTTACAAGAAATTGGAAAACCATTTAGAGATTTAAATAGACCTTCAGGTTCTCGTTTGAATTGAGCTACTTTTAATCAACTAGGATCCATAATTTTAGATGTA
>NW_027289842.1:0-3251 GCF_016086655.4 Lepeophtheirus salmonis | reverse complement strand
CAAGGTTAATAGAAATACAAGGTTATACCATTACGCCTATACGAATAATGTTTGATTTCCATTACGCTTTTATTAGTAACGTCATAGTGTATTAGTGGTTGTTTGTTTTCTCAAAATCTGTTTTTCTTGACGAGCAGTCGGTACAATAAATTAAATTAAAATTCTAGCAATAGTGACGTCATAGACTATAAGTGGTTGCGTGTTCAATCACAATCTGCCTATCTTGCTCAGCAGTCGGTACGATACATCAAATTGAAAATTTTAGCAAGCTCCGATTACATGATGGTTTAACCAGGTATTTCTATTAAACATGATAATCACTTAATAGCTTCAATAACTATTTATATGTAATAGTAGAGTAGAATATGCTTTGCAGAGCAAAATATCGAGAACAGATAAGCACATTATCTTTACCAGTATATAATCAAGTTCAAACTTATTTTCCAATGCCAAGTGACTCAGTAATACTAAAGCAAAGTCAGGCGTGAGCTTGAAGTGTCCAGCTTATATCATTATCCGTATAGACCGTATTGTATATCACCAAGTACGACTTATAAATAGAATTGATAGAAATGTGATAGGAATGAGGATTCCTACATCTATACGTCGTTTTATGGAACTCCTTATTTCTTATATGTAGAAGTATACGATGATTACTTGGAAGATCTCAAGGAATTTATGTTGAGGACTATAATTAACGAGATCTGAAGTTATTAGTCACAAGTCACCTTGATATGAAGAGGTACCTGGCACAATGAACGATTTTCCATTAAAGGAGATGAGATCCACTGAGTGAAACACTTGTTCATTGATCTCGCCTAAGAGTTAAGATCCCTTGACCAGATCATTACATAGAAGAGAGTTATATCATCCACCACCTTGATAAATTCTCACTTACGTTATTATAGTAATATTATTGTTTTAATTTTTCGTGTAAATACAACATATGTGACGTCACTCAGCTCAGTCAATCAGAATGCAGATGCTTACAGACACACTATTATCCCCTACCTTGCCAATAATACATGTCACTATTTGATTAATTAAAAGAAAATCGACTCCTCAAATGACAATGCAAGCAAAACTTATTAGTTACGACTATATTTTGAGTAAAATATAAAGATATAGGTACATAATCATGGCACAAGGTTAAATCTCCACAATAAATTATGTTCAAATTCATTTAAATTAATTCATGATTTATAGTTAAAAACAGGACTAAAATATTGGTAATACAATGGTCAAAATGTTTTTGTCTACTATAATATTGACTCATGGTGGTCGTCGGGAAAGCTATATATATATATTGAGCAACAAGTTATTGCAGAAAGATTGGAAGTTCCTGAAGATATGATCTGCTATAAATTTATGTCGGCTTCTTCTTCTGATATTTTTCTTGTTTTAATTTCTAGAGCATCTGATTCGTTAGAGGACCTAAGAGAGCTAGCTGATCAACTATAACATATAACAAAGAAACATTTGCAGTTCAGTCGTCTCTATCACGGGATATTTAAAGCTAAATAAACTATCATCACTGCATCTTGGTCTTGTACCGTTTCATAGTAATCAAAGCTAAAAATATGAAGGTCTCATGTTTTCTTTGGAAGAAATGGGAAATATTGCAAACCACCGTGCCACTTTTCTTATAAATGTGGTCTTGACATGCAAACATCATCATTTTCCTTAGCACCTCATCATTAACTCCTAATGTTAGTATGCCTAACCCTAACAGTCATTCAGGAAACTAAATTGGCAGATTTATTGAACAGCGTTTAGCTTGCTTTACTTAGTGCTGTCTCAAGATGCGTAATCTCACTTTATAAATATGAAATTTTAATTGAGCCAGGTGCTTCAGTCTCAATCATTTTTGGGTGAAATTACTACTACTTTATAAATTCGAGTATTGGACTTTTATATTGGCTTCAGTATCTTCACCAATACTAGAATGGATTGCCTGAGTCCATCTGAATCTGAACTCAACCATCACATTGGCCAATTTTTGTAACTCTTATGTAAGGATAACCTCGGATTTGCATGTGAGAAATGTGCATTTTATTGCGTCGAAATTGAAGTTCTAGACGAGAAAAATTTCACATGAAGTAATCAAACCTCTTCATTCAAAAATATATACAATCAGAAATTTTCCTAAGCCAGGGGACCCCAAAGTTCTTTTTAGGTGCTGATATATTTTTTCCAAAGCTAATCTTATTGCTTGATGGTAGTCATAACTTTTTGCTGATGAAATTAAACCTTTGAGGGAAGAATCAACATTGACAGAAGATGTTTTAAGTATTGTCACGTTGAAAGTGTTTGTTATTTCTCTTTATGAAGAAAATAAATTTAATAGTTTCTAAGTGATTTTTGTTGTGACGTTAACGATGAAAATTGAATGAAAGGCGTGGAGGAGAATCTAGCCTTTCAAGGTATTTAAAGATAAATACAACTATAACGGTATATACATTATAAAAACTTCTTTATATAGTAAGAAGATTGAGAAGGGGAGAAACGGAATAGTGATAATACACAACAATTTTAAAGTGTAAGTGGAGTATCTGAGTATAGGCATCCTTCACGGGATCTTTCTTTTGATATTTAATTGGTTTAAGTACTTTTATCACGACCGTTGATACGGAAAAGTTCCGGCATCCTCAATCCCAACTATTGATTGAGAAGTTACGTAGTTAGTGATGTAAAAATACAAGAGGATATTACCTAAATCAGGCTGAGTCACTTTTTAAGAGAGAAATGAGCATGCTTTCTCTCCATGAAACCCGCCCGACGAACAATGAACAAGGTGAAAAGAAAATATACACGAATGAAATTAAAATGATGGTTTAAAAATGAACATTCATAAAACCAAATGAAATTAAAAGGTAAATATATTACTTATTCAAAAGGATCAGGTCTGGCTCTCAAAACATGCAACAAATTCAGATTTTTATAACTTCATATTCTTCCTTAGGACACTTTTCCATAATTATGCTGATGAGTTGATCCATCACATATGGTTGGGTATAATAAAAAATCCCATGAAACTTAATAAAATGATTCTGTATTTTTGCAAAATTGCAAAAGATTCCGATGGCTGAAGCAGTCCCCCCTCTAGACAATGTTTTAAGCCATGGACTTGGATGAACTTGGATGCTGGAAGTATTATACCCCTGAGTGGAAATTTTTTGATATAACGATTTGGCCACATATCCAGCAACATACATCAAATAATTCATCTTCACAGATTTTAGGAAGATGTG
>NW_027289841.1:0-3161 GCF_016086655.4 Lepeophtheirus salmonis | reverse complement strand
CATATTTATTATTTAAATATTTATTGTGTGTTGGACTTTATTTTTCTTGTGAAATATAGGAAAATGGCGTCGTATTGCTGTTTTCTTAACAAAAGACGCGGCGATATACATATAAAGGGGTTCTGAGATCATAAGATTTATGCATTCCTTTATCAGAGTCTTTAATTCTAAATATAGCTAAGAACTTTCTATAATTCATTTAGCGCCTTCGCAGAATCTGCCTAACCTTGATGAGCAAATGAGAGATTCAAAGACTTTGATAGTGCTCGAAAAATCCATTTTAGTTAGCCCACAATTTTTTTTAATTGTGTAATTCTTGTGCCGATAAATTTCTCTTGTTACCGAATCAATAGGAAAAAATACTAGTACTCTCAGAAATTATAGTTAAAATATCAACATGAAAAGTAGTAACACATAAAAGATGTATAACTATTGATAGAATATGGTTATTCCATACTGTTACGATATCCCACATATTGAAATTAAACGAATTAAAAAAATTAACAGCTTTCCTCAGTCTAGATAAGATGTAATTTTGATTAATCTTAAAAAATTTACACCTATCCATGGCCCAAACAGTTTTTCTTTTCTGTGGTGTGGATTTAAAACAATATTTGATTAGTTTGCAAAAATAGAGCAACCATTTGACTTAGTATTTTCATAAAAACAAAGCAAAGAATATAACTAATATATTTTATTATTTTATAGTCTTGGTGCATTCAATTTCGATATCACAGTAAGGATAATCAAGAAGGAAAGGGTTTAACTCCATATTTGTTGATTTTAATCTCCTTTGAAAAAGTGTTAATTTGGGACAAATATGCCATTATGGTCTGATTGTTGTGTTTTATCACTGTATGACTTTGAATATTATTTTAAGTAGCTCTAAAAGTACAAGATATATACGGGCGGATGCAGTGGGAAAGTTAGTCTATCGATGAGGAAAGAAGGCTTCTAATTCCATACTTGGCTACCAGCGTCGAGAAAACCAAATTAGTTAAGAGCTTTAGTAGCTATTGGATGGGAATTTTGCGTAAGCATGACAATGAAAGGCCTTTTATTATAGAAGGACTACTTGATTTTATAGTCAAGATTTCGAACTACAAAATTCAAGAGCATAATTATTCTGGCGGTATATTCCTATAATGTTAATATAAATGTCCTGATATTTACATATTACCACTATAAGATTTTACTCCTTTGTACCGAAATACAAACCTTAGGAACATTCTTTTTTTGATAAAAAAAATGCAATTATATTTCAAGGATATCAAGGAACTCTTATATTTGAACTGATGAAATTTTTCGGGATATTGTAGAGAGTATATATTTAAAAATTAAATCGCAACTATGCTTACCTTATTTGTTTGATTTTAATCACTTTTTTGATGTGGTTATGAAAAAGTTCTATTCGGATTAGTTCAAGAATTTTATCTTGTCGGCAAAACATTTTTTATCGGATATCTGAAATAAGTTTACTAGGATCTGTAATTTTTAAAGGGCTGCTATTTATTTATGTTGGTTATTACATTTTTACTTTGTTCGTGTGAGTCTAAATTAAATTTATCACCTCTTAGTAAAGAGGAAATATTGGAAGCGACTTTTTCAGAAGAATAACTAATCTCTTCTACAGTAGGAGTGCCATTTTGGTTATATTCCCTCGTTCTTACTGAGATGCTTCGTTCTTAGAGAAAATATTTTCAGAAGGGATAGAAGAATAAATATCAACTTTGCATCCTTAGATGTATCTATAGTAGAGATGAGTATCTCACCATTTTTTTATTATATCACAGTATTTCTCTTCCATCCGTCTGTTGTATACAGATCATCCCCGAATACAGAGTTATCGCCCGATAGTAAAGAAACGCCCCACAAAGTAAAAAGAGATAAGTATATTTCAATATGACATAGAATGTGAAGGGAAACAATTTGATAGACCATATGACTATGGAATTTTTTATTCTGCAGATTATACTCAGATGATTTTGAGATAAATATAGATAGGAGAAGATTAGTTCACTTTCATAAAATTCCACAATTGAGGAAAGAAAAAAAAAACGATTTAAAAACGGGAATAATATGGAGTAATACTTCGTTCTATGTATAGTAATTATATTTAGTAATAATTTTTCCATTAGACAACTGACTAGTTTCAAATCTAATTGTGTACAGATAAATATGAGTGAAAGATCCGAGGCAGGTTACAAATGGCTAGAATATAATAACAAGCTGCATTCACTAAAAGGTTGATATAACTGGATTGGAAACCAGATAAATGTGAAGGTAATAATAGGCACCACTGGCAACACAATTTACTCTGATGAGTATTATGGAGACAATGTTTGTTGTAGCAAATTTTTAATTAGATTCTTGTAGTGACCAAAAGTTGGAGTAATCCATGGGCAATTTTTTCTACCAAAGCCTGATAAAATTGACTACTGTAGTATCACCAGCTGGATGTATTATGTATGATGATGTGAACGATAGTTATTATTGTATATATATATTTCTCAGATTTAAGCTATTATGAGTTATTGTTATTTTAATATTATGTATGGTGATAAATGATGTGTTGAGAGGTTTATTGCTGAGTTGTGTGTCTGGATATGAGACGTATGATGGTAATCACCAAGGCCAAACATCACATGCTGGGAGCAGGTGATGAGGTGAATTGGAGAGTTCTAGAACAACTAGCATTATACCCCAAACGTCTATAAATATATGTTATGATGTATGTAGGGGAATCAATCGCCAGATTATCTCCGAAGAACTAAGTAATAAATAAGGCAGTGTGCAAACGTACTACGTGATTCTTATTATCAACCCTAAACTCCAAAACAACAACTTAAGGTAGGCCTAATAGTTATCCATTGATCACAATTGGTGTTCTCATTTGACTCTCACTAAATTGTATCCTGAGAAGGAATGCTTATCAAATATTGATCTTATATTAATCCAAACTAAAAAATATAAGTAAACTTTGTAGTAGCCTTTTCCACGATTGCTAGAAAGGACACTACACCTACATTGTTTCAAAAGCCTATAAACTAATCACACTAACTAATACCATATTAAAATCAATTGAGAGAGTAATATATTGGCACATTGAGTCCATGAAGTTGAACGTTTCTATGATAAATCAATTCGGATTTTGAAAAAGA
>NW_027289840.1:0-518 GCF_016086655.4 Lepeophtheirus salmonis | reverse complement strand
GTTTGTAGATGGTACTTTCCTTATCTAAGAATTCATTAGTATATGAGAATAAAGTATGGTTTAGTCATAAAAACGAACTAGAGTTGATCGAGTATATAGATGAATTATTATAGTATCATTGAGGAACAGAAGATTGAAATGTATTGTCTTTACATATATGTAGTTTTTTATTAACTACAACTTTGTCTTCCTTTATATACAAATATTGAAATCCCGACAAAAGTCTGACACACATAGGATAAGTTTCACTCTCATCGTTTTCTACTAAAATTCCATGTCTCCAATTTCTTGACATGTAGAGTCATGCATCTGCAATGTAAGACAATTATGAATTAATTAATGGAATATAATCCATCATGTAAATTAAAGTATCGAATACAAAACAGGTGAGAGTAGGTATAGGATTTAACTGGTAAATTTGAGGGGCAAGTATTAATCATCAACCAACTTAGCTTACTTCTTTGGCGTGAATAGCTAGATTTTTCATATATTCACCTCTTTCATATGGTTACATATTG
>NW_027289839.1:0-2543 GCF_016086655.4 Lepeophtheirus salmonis | reverse complement strand
GTAAATCTCGCATTAGTCTAGGAACTGTCTTTTTAATGCTATTGACCTTTTGTCCTTTCTTGTAGGCTGACAAGGCATTAATATTAATGTAAACCAATGTATCTTGGAGAACGTCTGCAGACTCCCATGCAGTGGCTACATTTACAAGTCATAGCTAATGAGTTCTCATACTATTGGGAGGAGCACAAGCTCCAATCACGCAACATGTTGTGGTAAAAACATCATTTTTAATGATAAATTCAACTTGGTGAACTCATATGAACTTTGCACAATTGTTAGTGGTTGTAATTTTATATCAACATCACGTGCTTTGCTTTTTTAAGCAACTCTTCCATTTCGGTATCATATTTCAAAACCGAAAAAATGTATACATTTCAAAATCAAAGTAAATTATTTATTAAAGGTTTTTCTAACTTAAATGTTCAGAATATTATCAAACTGATGAATTCGTTCTTCAAAATTAAGTATCAACTTCAGTTCCTATTTGTACCAAATCATTATACAGTAAGTTTCATACAAATAATTAATTCATATCAAATATTATTTAAAATAAAGTTGAATGCGTGTAGTTATATTATGAATAAATTCAAAATAACTTTGTAGTTAAAATTAATAAAAATTACATGATAGTACACTTAACAATTGCTAATTAGAATGGACAATGTTGTAATTAAATAATGGATTTTAAGGTGAAGAATGTGTAACTTGTACAATTTGTTTGTAGAATTTGCAAATTGTACAGAACATATCCATACATGCAAATATTTCATTTTCGTATTTGAGTCTATTATATGATTTATATTCAAATTTATGGGATAAGTTATGATGTCCAAGTATTTTAACTATAGTTTAGAACCTTTGTTTGATTTAAGATAATTATTTTGGCCCGATATGGTCCTCCTTAAATAAAATATATCAATTTCTCATTTTTTTTATTGCGACGATCAATTTTGACTCCTTTAAGTGCAATTTCCGGTATAACCAACGGAGAATAACAATAATTTGTCTATATTGATGATAATTCGCAAAATAGTACAAATTATTTATTAAAAGATAGAAAATATTGAATTGGCTGTGTCATTGATCGGAAAGAAAATGAAAACTTTGCCTATTGAAATAATATTTTTTTTAAATATGCATTGTATATGGTCCATAAGAGATTTAATAAGTTTAAAAATTATTTTGAATGATTTGCTCGAAAGAAATAATATATTAATTTGAAAATATATAATACTATTCTGAAAGTGATGAGTAATCGATAAATCTAAACTGTATGTACAGTCGTGTTATTGGATGGCATGTTTTTTTATTTGGTGGGTGTGTCTGACTAGAGTGGCAATTGATACACAATTAATAGGCTTAACCCTTGCTCCCGGTGAATATGCCCCTGATGTATGAGCTATTGTTTTGATAATTATTTCCATTCATGGAAGCATCTCAATAATGAACATTTGCTAAGAGCTAAACCAAAAGATGAATGAAATATTCAATATTTATAAAAGAAACAAATTTTTTAATTATTTTTATCTTGAACAAACTGTTTGACACTATAATACTATATTTAAAAGGTTATTGCAGGGCCACTTAATGGCATATTCAACAAATGAAGGCTCTATGTCAACTATCCAATTCTGCAAAATTTCCACATCAATCCCATAATTGACCAAAATAATATGTTAATAAACTAATTACCCATTAATTTTCATAGAAATATTTGAGTTAACTATTGGCTTTGTATTCCAATTTGTGGGATGAGTTATTTAACTATAGTTTAGAACCTTCATTGGATTCAAGAGATTTATTTTTGCTACAATGTGCCCATTTCAAATAAAATATATGAGTTTTTCATTTTTTATTGTTACGATTAATTTTGGTTACTCTAAGGGAATTTACAACCCTCCACGAGTTAGTAAAAATAATGTGTTTTATAAATTCACGATAATTAGTCAAATAATACCAATCTAACCAATACTCAATTTTTCAAAAAATCATACTAGCTTGCTCTTGTGGATATGTTTTGTACAAGTTACGATTTTGTAATGGTTGTAACTTGTACATACAAATTACTACATTTAAAAATATTAACACCATGGAAATTGGAATGGAAATTGTATGGACGCGCAAGAAAAAAATGGGTAAGAAGTTGCGTGAAAATGTATATTTAATATCTAAAAGTGCCACCAACGTTATTTCTTGAAAGTAGTTATAAAAAAATGTACATAGTCGTTTCAAAAATGTTATGTATTAAATGGGAAATAGGAGAAGACAGAGTTGGTTATCATCTTTTTATATTTTTAATAGCTATGATTTATTTCTGGGACCCCTGTTTTGACCTGATATTCAACCCAGTGATATTTCAAAGTCATTTCTATAAATGGTTCAAATTAAACTTTGATACATCTTCAATATAGGGTCTTAATTTTTTGTTCAAAAATTATTTCTGCTATAACAAACCATCCTGGCAGAAATGGAGTTGGTTGTCATAGTATAATTTAATAGACTGTGGGGGAACTTTACTCAGACGTTATAAATTCATGGTCAAT
>NW_027289838.1:0-219 GCF_016086655.4 Lepeophtheirus salmonis | reverse complement strand
GTAAGACATTATATTTAGAATAAACAAAGATCCATATTGGAAACGCGTGAGCGCAGCGTATTGTCCTATAATTGACTTATTCATTTCGATCAGAATACGAAGATCCCCTCTCCGTGTATGTAGTAAGCGAGCGGAGGTAGGAAATTGGGAGAGTGAAAGGACTTGAAACAATTGATTCCCAGTACTTTTGCATTAATACATTAGTACATTAATAAATGG
>NW_027289837.1:0-853 GCF_016086655.4 Lepeophtheirus salmonis | reverse complement strand
CAATTTGAAGTTTTTTTCATGAAATTCAAGTCAAATATGGATATTTCTCGAAAACTCCAAATTTCGTCTATTTTATTACAAATTCATCTTTTAATCATCAAATATAGCACTTTGAGGACCTATAAAGGCGTTTGAGCAAAGAAATATCGCAATTTGAAGCTTTTTTCATGAAATTCAAGTCAAATATGGCTTAAAATGACCATATTTCTCGAAAAACTCCAAATTTCGTCTATTTTATTACAAATTCATCTTTTAATCATCAAATATAGCACTTTGAGGACCTATAAAGGCGTTTGAGCAAAGAAATATCGCAATTTGAAGCTTTTTTCATGAAATTCAAGTCAAATATGGCTTAAAATGACCATATTTCTCGAAAACTCCAAATTTCGTCTATTTTATTACAAATTCATCTTTTAATCATCAAATATAGCACTTTGAGGACCTATAAAGGCGTTTGAGCAAAGAAATATCGCAATTTGAAGCTTTTTTCATGAAATTCAAGTCAAATATGGCTTAAAATGACCATATTTCTCGAAAAAACTCCAAATTTCGTCTATTTTATTACAAATTCATCTTTTAATCATCAAATATAGCACTTTGAGGACCTATAAAGGCGTTTGAGCAAAGAAATATCGCAATTTGAAGCTTTTTTCATGAAATTCAAGTCAAATATGGCTTAAAATGACCATATTTCTCGAAAAACTCCAAATTTCGTCTATTTTATTACAAATTCATCTTTTAATCATCAAATATAGCACTTTGAGGACCTATAAAGGCGTTTGAGCAAAGAAATATCGCAATTTGAAGCTTTTTTCATGAAATTCAAGTCAAATATGGCTTAAATGACCATATT
>NW_027289836.1:0-3051 GCF_016086655.4 Lepeophtheirus salmonis | reverse complement strand
TGGAACATTTTACTCATTTATATAATACTTTTTATTTTACATTTTTTAGCATTGGTTTTACGAATTTTTTACCTATAGGGACAAGGGCTTCTATGAGAAGGGCATTATGATGTTGGATTCTTGTTGGCAACAAGTTATCAAACATAAGAAGCCATACTTGGTTTAATCCGGATGATTGTAACACGTCTTATTTTTAGAGTAGAATATGGTATGAAATTAAAGGGTTGTAGGGCTAATACAATCAGGAATTAAGTGCTATAAAGAATTAAAAATATTTTTTGGTTGATCCATTTATATTGTGTCATAATAATTATAATTAATAAAAAAAGTTATTTTATGTCCTGAAGACATTCATTATACGGTTTTTTAAATGTAAATTTCATTTCCATTTAATAACCATTGTATTAATAAAGTTTTTTATGCCTTTTATTGGTCTAAAACAGTGATTCCCAGACAATTCAAATATAGCGATCCATTTTAAAACATGCTATCAGGAAATTATGATGTTTGAGGTCATTAATAAGACTCCAATCAGGCTTCATATGGAACTGTTAATGCTTTTGAGTCAAGAATGACCTCTAAAGCAAACTACTTTGACTTCCTACCAGTATCCTTGACCAACATTGACATATTTTTCTTACTTTTCCTGTAAAAAAACATAGCCACTAAGTGAAAAAAAATAGGCCTGATACTGCCAAATTTGGTTAATGTAGTCCAAAATCGGCTAATCGCCACTGATGCAGTGGCGCGGCCAAAACAAAACAGACTCCAAACTTGTTCAATACTGGTTAAGACGTTCTTTCTAGTGACCTAGGGAGGTGTTACATTCAGTGTTATACCAGGTGGTCCATTCAAATCTGAACACTTTCAATATTAATTAAAACAAGATATGGTTTATTATTTAATCATTAAACTTAAACAGTATTAAAACTATGTATACTCATTTTGTTGCTCATTGATAATCTAGTAACGCCATGATAATATAGTTCATAATCAATATTATAGTGCATAAGGCACTTTGTACCTCAATTAAAAATATTAAGCGTATTTATTGAATAATTTTATTAATACCCTCAAAAATGATAAGAAAGCAGGCAGGTAATTATCGGAATATTATTTTAATCAATGGTACCATAAGTATAGCTCCCCCTTCTCCAGCTCCTACAAAAATTCCATCTTTACAAAGTAAGATACTAAAAATAAGAAACTATAATACTTAGGTATATACTTTATTTTTATTAATATAGATATTTAATATATGTATATCAATTTGTGTAAATCAAATTTGCCAATGAAATATGTTCAGAAAATTTTATATATCCTAAAACACATCAATAAAAGCTTGAAATACATTGAACAGGAATGAAACAGCCAAAATAAACTTTTACACTAGTTATAACAAAAAATTAATATCTGAATTTTTTTAACAAGAATTTTTTTGTGTGCATCTGTGGGGTTTTGAGCATATTTTCCTACAATTTTAAAATTTTCTTCAAAAAGTTTTATATTTTGAGAATAGATATGAATTTTTGAAATTTTTTTCCAAAAATTTTTAGTTTTTGGACCTAAAAAAATAATCCAGAAACCAAGCCCCCTACCCCCTCCCTAATATAATCTTGAGGATGCTCTTGTCAAGACGTACTACTAAAATACCCTATATTTTCCTACACTCATAATCAGTATACATTACGTCATAAATGTGTTTTTTTATCAATGACGTAAATAAATCAATTGACTGCAATATTTAAAAAAAGCCTGCGCATATAATTTCAGTTGATATTTGAATTTTCAATGAGAAGGTCGAGTGAAGAGATTAACCGTTTTGAGATACATTATTCACAATATGTACTAGATACATACAATACAACAAACTTCTAAAAATTTATTTGCCGCTTTTTGCTATTCACAAATTTCTAAATCTTCCGAAATATATTTCTATTCCGACGCGGAAACATCATAAATCCACTTAAAAACGAAATACGTCTGCTAGGGTATCAAGGAAAATGAAGCCATCATTCAAACATAGCAAGCTTTCATTCATAAGGACTATATCATTGATTTGAAAGAATTCTGAACAAATTGACAAAAAGTGCTTCGAAATAACGTCCATAATAAATATAATTGAAGACATTTTTCCATCGTACTACTTGTTATAACTTTCTCTAGTATTCATTGAAATCGAGATCACTGTAGATGTTGAGAAGGAAATGTTGTTCGTTTTATATGATCAGAATTTAATAATATGCTTATTCAAGAGATTACCTATTTTACATTCCGGACCAATAAAATGATCTGGCATTCTGACACAAATTAAAATCAAAATTTTAATATATTTTAAGAATGAAACAGCCCTTAAAAATAATGTAATAACTTATTTATTTATAGTAAATTCCAAGGAGTAAGTATATATATTAATTTATAAAAAATAAGAAGGGAATATTATGACGACTAGTGTAAGGGACGAACAAAAATATTATATTTTATGTTATCTATTAAAAAAGTAACAATCATTATTGTATCTCAACATAAAAAGAAAAAAAAAACTAGATGGGTCAGTAGGGTGGAGCTTACATTTAAATTTGAGAAATGTTGAGCTGCAAATTGTGTTGCAAATTTTTCCTTTTAGACTAAAACATCATATACAAATTTTTAACGGTTTAAAAAATATTTAGAGACAGCTCAACGGCTCCAAAGTTTTGAAATTTTAAGATTTTTTTCAAGAATGAGTTTTTTACATAAATATCGTCTAAACACTTTGTGTTACAAGAAACCTTATAATACAAGAAATTTAGCTAAATAAATTTTCTATCAAAAATATGTTATAATTTTTCGCTAACGTTTTGTTCTAATTAGGCATCCTGATGTCTCCTACTCAAGCCTTAAGTACACCTAATTACCTGAATTTAATAAAATACCTCCTTAAATATTCCTCCATTAATTCTGACATATCGAATCTCAACATCAAAAAAATTATTCAAGCACTTATAGTACTTGTCTGAAGAACTTGTTGTATTAGCTCTATTTGACAGTGTATTAAGTTCACAATCAAAA
>NW_027289835.1:0-3045 GCF_016086655.4 Lepeophtheirus salmonis | reverse complement strand
TTTCCTCAATACAGTAATATGGTCAAGAACAAGAGCATGAATGGTCTTTTTTCGCATAAAAATAATAAATATATTTGTTGATGATTCATACAGCAATACAATGTTATGGAAAATAAAACGTCGAAAAAATAACCCACAATAACTGGTTCATTTCATCAAATATTACAAAGATTATATAATAAAATGTTTAAGAAATTGAAAATAATATGTTCTAGAGGGGAGTGTAGTGGCGGGGCTGAAGAGGCTGTAGCCCCAAAAAATTGTGAAGTTTAAAAAAAATCAAGCCTCTCCCCCTCCCAAAAGAAAATATAAAAACCAGGTCGTACAAAATGCAAAATGGATGTACCACTACTATAGATTAATTTTTGGAGGTATGATGATTTTAATTCGTTAACCTCCGTGTTTCACGCAACATATGACTTTTTAAGCTTTCGAATGAGCTATTGCAATCGCCTCTATATTTTGCAAACAATAGAAGCAAAGAAATAAGATTGCTACTTTGATTTACTTGCCACATCACAACTGAAATTTTCAAGATTGTTGGGATCGAGAGACACCCATCTAAAGGGTCAGGAGGCTCATGAAAGAGGGGAAAAGCCCCAAAATCGACCATAGTAGTGGAAGGTCGACCAAACTGATTCCAGAAGTATAAAAAAATAAGTCAGTGGCTCTCCCTCCACCGTGTCCAAGGTGATCAGGGCAGCCGGTAGAAAGTCAAGAGGTACGTGGAAGAGCATTAATGATTCGACAGCAACAACATGTCTATTTGGAGCAGGTCAAATGCCTCCTAACCATCTTAAGGATCATGGCAACCTTGTGATCTTCTTTTCGGATGAAAAAATAGAAACAGTCGACCACGTCTTCAACAAGTAGAGCAATCGGATTGATTGCCTTGAAGACACTTCTGAAGGTAATATTGAATAAAATAAACAGGATGTTGCAATGATGTGTGTGAAACCCTCAACCTTGGTTCAAGATCATCATGATAATGTTTAATTTACTACCATCCTTTCATTGCACAAAATTGGCTGTATGGGTGGGTGGCCCATCCTGCTGGAAGACGTAGGACGCCTTGCCCGAGTTCTTGGGGATCTTGAGAATCTACGGGAGTACCTTGGTCTTCAAGATATCCAAGTAGTATGTCAATGCGTCCTATGTCATCCTGCAGGATGGGCCACCCACTCATACAGCCAATGTTGTGCAAGCCTGGATGGAAGCGATCATGGAGTTCTGGCCTCCCCAAAGCCTCGATCTGAATCCTTTGGGTTACTATATCTGGTGGCAAGTCGAGTTCAAGGCCTGTAGTTCACGCCACAGCAATGTCACGGACCTGAAACTCTCCTTGGAGAAGGAGTGCAAGCTCATAAGAACGGACTAAATTGCCAGAGTGTGCTCCACTTTCCATGGCTGCTTGAAGGCCATTATTGAGAGCAATGGAGGTCAAATTAATAAATAATATCTGCCATTGTGTGTTTAATAAATGTATTTAAGTAATCTATCACTTCTGACTTAATTGAGACTCAAGAGGGGCAAAAAAATTGCTCACGTTGATTAGGGGTACCCCCAATCCGCACGACCCGGTATATATAATCTTGCAGGTGCTCCTGATGCATAATGGTAAGGCTTATAATTTTATGTCCAAATACATATTTTAAATTTTTTTTTTGCCTTTTCTTCTTAAAAATTGAAAATTGACATTTGATGAATAATAATGAACAAAATTAAACTTGGAAAAAAACAAAAAATAAAAAACTTGACTATCAACATAGAAGCTCCAACACACTCAATCCAAACAATGGATTAATTAGCATTGTCTATTGGGTCTCAATCATTGATTTATTGACTCCTTCTTTTCTTTAAACACTTTTCTCATTCTACTTCATTTATTTATTGGGCAGTTGACATTCGACAACTTGATCATTTAGCAAATTCACTTTTTGGGCAATAATGTTTTGGCAAAGTGTCCTAGAACCGCATCAATCGGTTTTTTTTTCTTTTCTAATATTTAAACTGTTTTTTTTCTCTACAAAAATCCCACACTTAGTTATATCTATTCGCTGCAACTCCATCTCACCAATAAGGAGGGGATGGGGAGCTACAATTAATTATTGTAAGGTTCTACATAATATTATGTATCAACAATACATATGAAATATTTTATTGATCTAACATAGATCTTGAATAATATCCTTGGCGTTTTTAATTGCTCTTGAGAAATACCTAACAAACTGAAGGAATTCTATGAAATCACTCTTCCGTATGGCTATTTCTTTCCTTCCTCTTAATCATAATATGTAATTGTGGTAAATCCAAATCCACTGTTAATTACTACTTTTTATTTAATAAATGGACTCTAGTTATGTTTATAAGTATTTAATCATTTTTTATTAATACCACCTTGTATGTACCATGGAGGATTTTTTTGGGAGTGCTGTCATTTTCACGTTGAGATCGAAAACTTTTCAGACAAGCCTCGTATATACAATACATAAATATGTAGTATTTTTTTATTATTAAATATAAAAAATCAAACATTTTGCATCTCTGATAATCCAGTTTTAATCTTAGTTCATTGCTCTTCCTACAAAACTAACTCAATACCTGACAAAAGAGACTTGCTTTTTGTGCTTTGTAAAATTATTTCTTGGTCAAGTAAAAGACGGAGGAAAAAGGCAAGGGAATCATCGTTTGGAGTGTATCTATACATTTTTCTCCCATTCATTTAGGAACATTATGTAGATGGTGAAATAGTGCACAATGTACATGTATGTTTTGATATACTTGTGGCTTGGGGTTTTGGTTGATTGAGAATTTAAATCATTTTTTCTTTGAATGTATAATGTTTTTTGGTTATTAATCAACAAACCCTGAGGAGTCATTTAATTAATTACATCATGCAACAGTATTTTGGGCCACAGGCTGAAACTCACATCTATTATTGTCATTTAAGCCGTAGAACACGAATATTACCATTAAAACTTTCAATCTCAAAAGATTGGGTCTTTAAATCCTTTTTTTAATTCACGTTTTTAGGGTACCGGGCCG
>NW_027289834.1:0-621 GCF_016086655.4 Lepeophtheirus salmonis | reverse complement strand
TGTTAAAGGATTTCAAAAAATTTAGATTTGACGGAGACAATTTCCTTTACTTGATGTAATTTTTTCTCTTGATTTCAGTGATGCAGTTATTTTAAATATTTATTACATAGAAAGGGAGTAATTTGGTGTTTTTGATTGGAAATTCCGACCTACCTTCTCATTGTTTTTATTCAATGTTATTGTTTGTTTATTTGGCTATGACGTAGGTCTTATGATACGATATCAACGACATAAATTTTTATGAATATGCTAAATTATATCGTTTAAGGACTGTGCATTCTAGCTCATCAATGAATTCGTAAAGTTAAAGAAAATAAATTTATAAAGTAAAGAGGAATGTGCTGTAATATATTTAATATTTATTATAATATTTTTTACATTAAATAATAAAAATATATAATTATCATATTTAATATTCTTGAAAATCAAATTAAAAAGCAAATATATATTTACACAATAATAGTAATTAATTAACATATTTATTCTTGAAAATCAAATAAAACCCTGCAAATGAATAAACTACAATTAATAACATAATTTGAAGCATAATACAAATATATTTACAAAAAGTTACTTTACAAACATTATAATTAATTGGAACTATAAAAATTACAATTGCTA
>NW_027289833.1:0-1346 GCF_016086655.4 Lepeophtheirus salmonis | reverse complement strand
TGTATATTGATTATTTCTATATTTTCTGTACTTGTATGTGAATGAGATTGAGTTTCTTACCACCATAACTGTCTCCGCTATCTTGAACAATTTTTAGGTTTGACATAATGTGTACATATTTGTAATCAATTAAGACTTAGATATGTTTATTTTCAGGCCTGAATTATTTTGAAAATTGTCAAATATATTTAAAGCTTCGAAGTATTCTCAGTGATGTTTTTTCGTCTCAGGATGACAGTGTTATAATCCGCAAAGAAAAAATTAGTCCCCTTATTTTCTACAATTTCCATCCCTTCAAGACCTGTATTCATTGTATTCTGGAGCCGTGCAACAGATGTAAGAAACAAAAGAGGACTTAGTGGATTTCATTGTCTTACTTACTTAGGTATGTTAACGATATCAATAATTGAATCAACATGTTTAATAGTTTGTTTACAGTGGAGCAGAACACAGCAGGAAAGTTCATCATAGCAAGTTATTGCATGTTGAAGTTGTTCTCGATCGAATCAAAACTTTTCTCAAAATTGGGACGTATCAGCACAATATCTTCATCATTTCTGTTCGCCTGCCCAACTATAGATTGTAAGACATGACCACATCCTCCATTTGACGTCCGTACTTACTTATTATTTAAAAAAAAAAGACTGTTACCAAATTTTTTTTAATATTATAATACAGCATTTTCTCTATATTTGAATTAATTTCAGTTAATGTAAATCTGTTTATAAAATGCGGATGTCTGTGAGTTAGGGCTGTATACAGGAATCACGGTCAAACTTATGAATGTATTTAGGTAAATTTTTGATGTAGGTTCTTATGGTACAAGAAATGGTTCTAGTAACACTTTTTTTTGGCCTGCAAGGCCATAGTGGCATTAAAATAGTGTGTTGTGACTAACAATCGACTTCTTCATATAAACAAAAAATAAAAGATCTAAAATTCTAAAAAATTAAAAATACATCTAGAACAATTACCCATATCGTTTAGTCTTCAGTTAATTACCTTAGTTATTCTAAAGATTGTTTAGAGGAAATTACGAGTTAGATTCTTCAATATTACCTTCACTTGTCAACTGATTATTGAATAAATTAAAAGGGAAAAAAAAATATGTTGACGGATGGAATAAAGTAGGTCACTGTAAATCACACATGGGTGAAAATGATTATATCATGTATTTTGGAAGTAGGGTGGATTCACGGTCTCTCTTAGAGAAGGAAATATGCACAATGTAGAGAGAGCAAGGAAAAAATACTAAGTATTTCAGACTGAAATAATTATTTATATACTTGCACGGGAAATAATTGCCTTTTGCGTTAATGCGCCAAACAGCAAGGATTTTAAAGGTG
>NW_027289832.1:0-1139 GCF_016086655.4 Lepeophtheirus salmonis | reverse complement strand
GAGGCCCCTCACTATGCTGAACACTACCTATAAAATATAAAGCGGAATTCTGGCAAAATAATTCAAAAGGTTTTGACATCAATCATACATCCTTCCCAAATAGGTTGTATAAAGGGTCGATATATGGAGGATATTCCAAGATTCAATACAAATTGCGGAGAGAGATGGCCTAGATTTAGCAGTTTTGTCCATAGATGTCAAAAAAGCCTTTGATTCAATATTACAATAATGGAAAAGAGTATGTCTCAGGAATAGTGGTTTTTGGGGATCTTTTTTCGTAGATGGTAGACATTTGTCCAAGTGACCTCCACACATTCTATGAAAAGAGTAATAATAGATTCTTAGTCATTAAAGGGTGTCGCCTAGGCGAACCAATTCCACCTTGTCTTTTCATAATTACATTTAACCCTCTAATAATGGAAATTGAAAATTCTTCTGTCATCAAAGGGATTAAAGTAGGAAACATAGAAAAGAAAGTAAATGCGTTTACAGACGACCTGACTACTTAATACTCGGGAGATGCAAAACAAATTATTAAATCACTGTAATGAAAATATCCTTGAAAAGTTCAAAATCATCTCAGGATTAGAAGTCAATTTACTGTTCGAGTAGACTAGACTTTCAAAAATTAGAAATTGTAGAAGTAATTAAAATACTGAGATCGTTTGTTGCACAAAAAAAAGGAGACAAGCATAAAAATTGGATAAAAAATTGAAACAGTTTAGCCAACACAATGTTGAAGTACACTCCCTTTACCTTTAGAAATGTTCCCACCAGAATTTTTATCTGGAACCCATTAATATTAGCTAAAGTAATTCATTTGTTGAGGGTTATAGGGTTTTCTGAATGATTAGCAAAGAAAGTGGATATAATAAGCCAACATTTTATATTTCCTAATGGACCAAACAAGCTAATTTCGTTGAGAAGACAATATTGTATGAAGAAATTCGGATGGCATGGAATAATACCTTTCAGAGTTTTTTGGGAAGACTCTATTATTTTCTTGGGTTAGAAGAATTTCTGAGGAGGGCTTTGTATGGTCAGAGTCCCTGAAGATGAAACTGGAGGAGAAGACTTGCAAGACTTAGAGATAATGAAAGGCAAAGGTCAATTTAAGTTATTCCAAATCATAAAGGACA
>NW_027289831.1:0-530 GCF_016086655.4 Lepeophtheirus salmonis | reverse complement strand
TAAAGTTGATAATATTGTAGAGAAAAACGCGTGCAAGGAGAAGGGGGAACAAATACATATGGTATCATTGTTTAAAATACTGATGTGATTCTCATCTGCCTGCTTTATTCTGATTTTTGAGAGTATAACGTAAGTATTTATTAGCAAAATGTTTAATGAAGATATACTACGTATAATTGACTTAGACGTTTTTTATCCGTTACAGTAGATTTTATAACGTCACACTCCATGAAATTGTAATTCATTATGAACCTTATTCTCTGAATAATAGCTAATGAAACGACAAAGTAGAGTATTTCGAAATATATTTGAAGTTCTAAGTTTAAAAAAGAAGGCTTTCATTAAATATAATCTACATAATAAAATATACCATCATACATTTATGTTAAATATACAAAATTAAACAATTGGAATCATATAGCTAATAACAATAAATTATATATACGGAATATTGAAATAATAGACTGGTCCAAATAATATTTTCTTGTTCTGACACCAGAATCCAGTTAAATTAATCAGTTGTTTTTGCC
>NW_027289830.1:0-2384 GCF_016086655.4 Lepeophtheirus salmonis | reverse complement strand
ATATAACTAGTATTGATTTATGGAGGTCAGCAAATAAAAATTTCGCACAATTTAAAAAAGAAAAATATATTTCAAAATGGCAAGGAACAAAAAAAAAACATGTAGCATATCTTTCTCCGGGATCATGTCATCATGTTGGGTACGGCATCAGTATTTCTCATCCTCATTCCAATATTCCTCTCTCATCGCTTAAGAAAATAAAGCGAACAACAAAAACATGGATTAAATCTTTATTTAGTTAATTATGAACATAAAAACTTATTTAATAAATTTAGATGATAGTACAGATCGATTAGAGCAAGCCAGTCAAGAATTAAAAAAAGCTAATATTTTATTTGAAAGAATTAGTGCTTTTGACGGTAGAAACATTAATCCTAAAAAAATAAAAAATTACAGTGATAAAGCAGCCGTCTCTTATATGGGGAGGAGTTTAAATGGTGGAGAAATTGGCTGCTATTATAGCCATGTTAATTGTGTAACTCACTTCTTAACAACTAACGCAGACTATGCTATCATTTTAGAGGATGATATGACTTGTTCGAAAAATATCTTTCAAATTATCAACAAAACCCTTACTTTTTTAGAAAAACAAAAAGCAGATTGGTTTTTACTTAATATAGGAGCACACAACCCTAAAATAGTTTCACCAATAAAAAAAATGGATAATCATACTCTATATCATAGTCACTATTTTCCAATAAGAGCAACTGGACTTATTTGGTCAAGGAAAGGAGCTAGCGAGTTTTTAATTGACTATCAAAAAAATAAAATATTTTGTCCTGTAGATAATTATTATCGTCACTGGCTGAGAAACAATAAAGGCCTATCTATTTATCCTCCCCTTACGCCTGCAAGTGGGGTAAAAAGCAATATCGACCAATCTCATAAAAAAAGAGAAGACGAAAGCCGTCATCTCTTATATTTATTGATAAAGCAGAAGCGCCTATTTATTGATAAAACCAAAGCAATTAAAAACAAATATTTTTCTTCTATACAACAGATATGAATACAAATAAAATCAAAAAAATCTCTTTTGAACGCCTATTCTATTTTTTAAGTGCGTTAGGTACTTTTATAATTTTTTCAATATCCCTTTATATTCCTAAAGGATATAATTATGGTGCTATTATACTAGCTATACCAGCTTTACTAGCCATACCTTTTTGGTGGAAAAATAAAGTAATCACTCCTAATTTTTATAATATAGCTTTTATTATTTTATTTATTTCTTTAACCGGACTCCTTGATGCTTGGCTAAGCCAATCTACAGGAAAATTATATGAAACTCCTAGTAAGTATTTTTTATCAATTTTCGTTCTTATATTTTTAGTTACTTACCCACCACAAGCTAAATATATCTGGTGGGGAGTTGCCATAGGCTCCATAATAACTGGGCTTTCTGCTATTTACTACACCCTAACAGATCCAACCATAATTAGAGCCACAAAATATTTAAATGCAGTGCTTTTTGGTGATTACTCTGTTTTGTTTACTATGATTTGTTTCTGCGGAATTTTTCCTAATAAAGGGCAGTCAAAAATATTACTAGTTTTCTTAACATTAGGAGTAACATTAGGATTTACTGCCACAATACTTTCTCAAACGAGAGGAGCATGGCTAGCTTTTTTCATTATAATTATAATACTTATTATAGTTAATTTTAAGCGTATTGATAAATCTAAGCTAATAAAAGTAATATTTCCTACTTTATTAATACTAATAAGTAGCATAATGTTTTTAGGGAAAGACCGAATCAATAAAGCTATATCAGAAATAGAAAATTTCCAAACTAGTAAAAATAGTTCCGTTGGTGCTAGACTTGAAATGTGGAAATTTGGTCTTATCAATGGAATTAAAAGCCCTATACAAGGTGTAACAACTAAAAAACTAGAAGAAGAAAGTATCCATTGGGTAGAAAAATATGGAGAAGACACTAGAGTCCTTATAGGAACACCTCATTTACACAACGAATATATAGATATTTTTGCAAAACGAGGCATTATTGGTCTCCTTTCTTTACTACTACTATTTTTTTATCCTTTATCTATTTACATTAGAGATAATAAGAATATTAATATTGAATCAAACCCTAAAAAATTAAGACTAAATAATGTAGGAATAACTCATTTAACAGCCTTTATAAGTTTTGGGTTAGTTGATGGTTTTATTATGATTTTTAATAGTGCTTTTATTATGTTTATGATTGTTTTTTGTATTATTTACGCTTCTTACTATCAAGAAAAAAACTAGAACTTAAAAAAGCTTAATTTCTTAATAAATACACTTACTTCAGCTGTAAATAATTTAAACAAAAAATATGCCTAATCAATAAATTACTCTCATGATTCAAGAGAAATTTTTTTATTAAAAAATTTTGTTATGTC
>NW_027289829.1:0-635 GCF_016086655.4 Lepeophtheirus salmonis | reverse complement strand
GAGACAAACCCCAGACTTGATACCAAGAGAATCAGATCTGAAGAAGACAGATTAGGCACCATCCAAAAGTACAAAGCTGTGTTCCTTGCATTTCAACGACTCTAATTTCATCTGTGCACTCTGGGAAGTGTTATTCACGTTAGTGGCACTCTCAGTAGATAACCATACCTCCAACCGCAATTTTTACGAGAAACTGCTTTGCAATGGTGAACTGAAGACTTCCATCCCTCATCTTCAGGAAGAAACAAAGAAAATGCACCTGCTGTTTTACCCAGTGCACAACTTCAAAAACATTTACAGCTGCTTCCAACGGGTGGAGGTGCTCGAGTGCCCATCAACACTTGGAAGATCCGAGACTTTCAGACCAAATTTTGCCCACCTCAGAGATATTAATTTCAAAAAGTCTCACTTCAAAGTCAAACAGGCCCACAAATTGACCCTCAAAGCATTGAACCCTACCAACCTGGAGAAGACCAATGTGAAATTGGCTGATCCTGTGTTTTCACGAAACATCAATTGGAGCACTTAAGCACTACTCCAAGGAAGACAACAGACCGGAGTTTAAAGGCGCAGCCAAATTTTCACAGTTTGTCAGAACTATGTGGAATATCCTAAACTTCAAGACACCTAGACTT
>NW_027289828.1:0-1461 GCF_016086655.4 Lepeophtheirus salmonis | reverse complement strand
GAAGACTGTGGAGCAACGGGGATCCATACCCACCAGGGGCAGGAGATGAAGGACTTCCATATCCAGATGAGGGTGTATTCGATGATTTCTCTTAGGAGAGGGACGACGTGATGGAGGAGATGGTTTGTTATATTTTGCAGAACCAGACTTAGAACTGGATGGAGAACCATAACCATTAGAAGGAGCACCATATCCAGCAGGAGCTGAACCATAGGCATCCAAATCTCCAGCTGCAGCTTCTCGCTCAGCTGCAATTTCTTCATTGCGAGAGTACAACTCCTCAGCTTGAGCACAGTCAAAGTTGAACCACCAGTCACAGATGAAATACTCTTGATTGAAGAGAGTGCCGTTGGGACAGAGGAAAGAATACTTGGCTAGACCACCAGAAGCATCAGCACCGCAAATATGAAAGGCTTGACATTGAGCCTCTGGATCTGCATAGTATCCTCCTTCAATTTGTCCATCACACACAAAAGAAGTTTCTGGTACTTCAGAGTAAATGGGGTAGTCCTCTCCATGAACTCCGGGAATGGCATCAGCAAGAGCCGCAAGAGGATCAACTTCTTGCTCATATCCACTAAACCACTGCCGTAACTACTCTGAGATGAAGCATATTGACCTAAAGGAGGGGATCCTCCAAATCCAGAAGATTTGTCAGCGAAGGAGAGACTTAAGAGTGCTGAGACAATGATAAAAGATATACTTTGTAGAGATTTCATGGTTTATTTTTTTTTTAAATATGTAGCTATGTGTTTTATTGCTTATTTAATTAAAATGATGATTTTAGACTACGATGTTGGTCCTTATATATATCTTCCTTCGTATGTAATTACTGCAACTTTATGGGTGCCCTCTTTTTTTTTTTCTCTGACTCATTCTTCCTCATCTTCACTTGAAACAAGCATATCTCTTTGGGTATCGTTTAACAATTAATATGATCATGTTTTAACTACTCAAATGATCTTTCCTTTTTCTTTATTTTTGATTAAATTAAAAATTATTGGCAAATAAAAACGTTGTATAACTTTTGGTTCTAATTTGATATAAATATAACTTAGATATACAAACCTCTATTTATTTTAGTATTGTTTATTTTTTTAGAGTTGATTTAACTAATTGTTATCTTAATAATATTTTAATATCTATAGCTGATACATCATGTTTTAATCCTTTATAGATTGGCATAATGTCATGTTAACTATCTTTTATTAGACTTTATTCTTCATTCAAATGTATTTATTTTAAGGGTCTTTAAATCTTTATAATATAATCAAGTTATATTCAATGAAAAATGATTGACATGTTAATTATGTCAATGTTTAAGTATTTATTAATTTCATTTAGTGATACATCTAAGTTCAAATTATTTAAAATTTACTTTTAGTAGGTAATAAAATGTCATTGTCTTTTTATAATTAATTAATAATTTTTAAATATTTTTTTAGTAATTAAAAATAATAT
>NW_027289827.1:0-2620 GCF_016086655.4 Lepeophtheirus salmonis | reverse complement strand
AAATACATAAACCTCAAGAATGACCTAATTCAATTATTAATGAAGGTCGAGTTGTTAGTTAAATATTTATTACTGCTTGCCATACATATATAAAATAAAATTGTAAAAATATAAGGCAACGGACACGACCACACAACGGGTATTTCTGCTACTACAGGCCTTTACACCATTCTAGATGTATATTTTTCTCCATCACTCCTTTGGTGATGGTTTCTTTACATTTTAAAACTTCTTTACAAGTAGTGAGTGGATTAAAGATTGCAGAAGTTGCTGATTGGGAGTCTGATCTGATTATTAGAGTTGGAAACGCCTTTATTAAGAAGAAGATGAGATCATTGTCTTAGTTTTCGATTGCTCTGTTTATTGGTGGAATGAATATGTCTGAGGTCCAATCTCGGTTCAGAAGAGGAAGGATGTCTTATAACACTTTTTAACTTAATAAAAATGAGAAAATGACCTTTAAACCCCTCTAAAACGAATTAAACTTGAAGACAAAACGAGTAACGTGTGGATAGTATGAAGGTAGAAAGTCAACTCATGGAGGTAATGTGATTAAAATTAATTATTATTTTGATTTAGTAAACCCTTAACAATGAGTTACAAAAACAAACCAAAACTTGAGCTCACTAGCTTATATACAAGTCGAGAAAATGGCACTTGAATGTGACCGACGAATTTACCGTCGATCACTCCAAGCAGTTGGGCGTCTCCAGGACACCGTCTACGTCGTAAGCAAGTCTGAAACGTGGGAAGAGAAAAAGTGCTCATTCAAAATGGCTAAACTGGATCCTGGGGAGTAGATGTAAACAAGGTAGGTCAACCCCTTCAGGTCCTTGAGGGCCCATGCAAGAGACCTCAGAGTTTTATACCAGACTGTCCAGAGAGCTATCAAAAAGTGGATGGAAACATCCTTGTGAGGGTGGAGAGACCACTTATGATACCAAAAATGAAAGAAACCCATTTCTTTCATTGCAAAACTCTTTTGAACTCTTATTGACACTTTTTTCCCTCCTTCGGCCCTGAAGCCAACCCCTTTGGCTACACCTTTTAGGTGCCTGTCGAGGAGAAGGCCTGCAATGCACTTCCTCCAAACACCAATGTCCTCAAAGCCACTGTCAGCTAACGCTAGATCCTAAATATTTATTTAATAATGGTTAGTTATGAAAATCAACTGTGTTTTTTTACTTGCCATTTTTTTTCTTAAAAAAAATCCAAGAATCAAGTCAAATATAATTCTTGCAGACGCCACTGTTATGGGACAATTGATCAATTCAAATTTAATTCAATTTTACAGTATTTAATTAGACGAATAAGACAAAACTCCATGAAAAGTCGTGATCCAATACCTTAATTAACATCAGAACTATGAACGTTTGAAGATGGGGAAATTTGACTCCTGGATCAGAGTAAAAATTCTCATCCTAAAAAAAGCACTTTTACTTCCAATCCTTATTTTTTAAAGTAGAATATCATATATTTGAATATTACTAATGATTTTAATCCTTATTTCCCACGTATTCATGTTTAAAAAATATGTATGATCTCTCTTTTTCAATAGAAAATTTGGCAATGTTTGATTGAACAGTATATATAAATTTAAATGATTGTAATGATGTAAGTTTTGCTTTTTATATATTCATTAATTATAATTAATAAAGGAGGGTGTGTATGTCCTTATGAAGGCATGAAATTTTTTTTTGCAACCTTTTAATATTTGACTTTACCCCCGTTCTTCAAAGTCTATAGAAACTAAATATACCAGTCATTCGAATTTTGGACAGTGGCTATGCCTGCTACATGGGCTTTTAAAATTTATTGTTCGTGGCTCTAAAAAAGAAGGCAAAATAACCATGATTGTTTATATTCTTTTGACTATAGCTTGGCAATGGCTTATTGTATAGAATTGATATGGGTATCAAATCAAAGGCAATAAACTGTGCTTCAATTTGTATCAATAAACCCATTATTTGTGCCCATTGGTAAATTTTTTCCCAGATATGAAAAAAGTGCTTGTTTTATATATTTTTCCCATTTTTTCCTTGTCTTTTTAAGTATTCTTTCATGTTATTACTATCTTGACGTATATGTATACAAAAATAGAATAATATATAAAAATATATTTGTTCCTTGAAAAAAGCTAATAGCTCTTGACTAAAAAAAACCAATATAATCGAACATACTAGAAATACATTGATTCTTTGAAGAGGTCTAATGTACATATATCATAAACATGGTAACATGATCTAAGGAAAAACAATCCTTAAAATAAATAATCTGAATACGTTTGATACAAAAACGTTAATGCAAACAACACTACAAGCGACTAAATAATGAACAAAAAAAAATATATATATAAAATTTCCTTTTCCAATTTTAATGGTATCTCCTTCTTTACAAACTCCACGCAGCTCTAGAAATATGATATCCTTGCCTACTTTTTGGAAAAAACAACTATGACGTCAAAATTAACAAGAATTGATGCATTTTGAACCAAGCTAATTTATTATTAATAATAATTTATGAAGGTCCTTACATAAATGAAGTTTTATTTGAAATTTATTTATAGGTATGTAAGAAACATATTATAACAGGGTGTCCACGATACGTTGAAACTACTTTA
>NW_027289826.1:0-577 GCF_016086655.4 Lepeophtheirus salmonis | reverse complement strand
TGGAGAACATATCTGAAGACTTTTCGTCTCATCAAAAATATAGGTCCTGATGTTTGTAGTCGTAATTCAAGATGTATTTGGATTTATGATAAACGAAGAACAACTGCGCTAATGGTCTCAAAGGGGGCTGCCTTTACATTCAAATGCTGTGCAAGGAGTTTGTCTAGCATCTGTTTTTTTCCGGATAAACACTTGGGTATAAAAACCGTGCGTAACAATGAAGATTTTTTGGGTAGTTATATTTAAATTTTTTAGACAAAGTTTGTCTGTTCGACAACAGCTAGTAACTCCCGGCCATTCTGGGTACTACCACTAGTATTTACATATAGCACAAATCAAATGAAAATTTTGAAATTAACAAAAACTATTCTGATCATTTTTTTGGGTATTGGAATGTGTCTAATAATGGTATATTTTATCTTCAGTCAAACCTGTATTACACATTCAAGCAAAGAAAACTAAAAAAGTGACAACTTTTCTCAGCAAACATACAAATAAGGTATTTTGGAATTATTAAAACGACGAAAATAGTTAATAAAAGAATGCAATACAGGATACAGATGAAATGAGTTATAGA
>NW_027289825.1:0-746 GCF_016086655.4 Lepeophtheirus salmonis | reverse complement strand
TTTTTGTCAGTATTAGTTTTTTATCAAGTCCTAACATAGCACTAGTAAAAAATTTAGTAGGATACAACTCAGACCATCTAATTTTCAGTTTTTAAGTTGAATTAACTCTTTGTATCCAATATATGAACCACACCAACTGGTAGCAACTATTTACATTCTTTCATCCCTACTCCTGGGGAGAAAATTCGCTTGGATGGATCTAGTTGCAGTAACTCACCGTCTTGCAACTAAATGAGTGTCTTTTGGATTAGGGATCTTGAACATGATGGTAAATACCTACCATCCAACTTCAACCTCATCAAGTCACAAAAAGAATAATGTGAGAGACTTCACCAAATCTGGATAGAATAGCAGAGTTCATTTGAAGATGTAGGAAGAACAAAGTGTTATGTATTGTCTTTTATGTGTGCTTTTATCTAATGATGTAGGGATTTTGTTTTAAATAGATAGTACCTTTTTATTAATTAGATTTTACGTGTAACATGTTTATAGATTTTAGTAGTTTTGGCTATGTACGGCCTTTTTAGTTTTAATCCCTTAAAGAATAAATATATTAGTGCATGATTGTACCCCGAATCTAAAGGTACTCTTATTGGCTTTGGCTCCGGTCCGTTATTTCTTTCTGTTGGGTAGTGTTCGCAATACACTACACAAAGCATCGATGATGGTTGCAATAATTAATACTGGAGAGGTTATTGAGACTTGAGATACTTCATAAGTGCTGCTTTGGGAGTTTTCTGCATTAT
>NW_027289824.1:0-4849 GCF_016086655.4 Lepeophtheirus salmonis | reverse complement strand
CTGGATCTCTCCAACTATAAATAAATTTGTGTCTCTCCCTCGTCAAGACGCAACACTAAATATGGTTCAAGAGTAACCGTGTCGTGGAGGGCCCATATAAAGGCGAGGATCTCGGAGAAACCCATATAAATGGTCCTTAAGAAAGTTTAGTACTACAATTGTAGTCAAATTATGGGACTATAACTCTTGGTCTCAACAATCACCAGTTTTGAATCTCCTGGATAATAGTATCTAGTGGCAAGTAGGATTTTTTTTTGATAAATTTTGGAGACCCCAGAGAAATAGATCAAACCTCTACATTTGTTTCTTTAAGGACAAAATATAGAAATGGAGTGGTGAGCTGTTATATCAGAGACCTACATAGATCAAAATCAGTGACTGCCACCCGGAAGCCCTTTTTGCTGCCTAAGGTGGTCATATTCAAAATTAATTACTCTAATATCATTGTTTATGTATGTTACAAAAATCAAATTTAATATTTTCTCTTTAAACTTCTTTCATCTAGTAGGAGATGGGTAAAAACATTTTGATAACAAAATTGGACTGGGTGAAAGATTAAGAGTTTGTCTACATTAATATATACGAAGCAAATCCAGTATTTCTATGGGGATCTCCAAAAAACGTCTAAGCTTCCGTGCACGTCTCCTGTAAGGTTTTGTTTTTTCTCAGCGTTTATTGGCATTTGTAACAAACATACATTATTATAAATTATGTTTAATAAAATTGTTTGGATATTAAATGAAAAAATATATATATATATATATTCATTGTGCAATACGAGAAATAGGTTCAATTGTGATTAATTAGATAATGACTTAGGAACAGAACGAAAATCAAAAGATTTGATGAGGCTTAGTGATAAAATTAAGCCAATTCCTGTTTTTAAATTTGATAATCCAATTAAGTCGAATTGAAGCGATGGTTGTTTCAGTTTACACAACTCTATTATTTTTTGACTGGATGAATTATATGAAATATTTATATTTATTCGTTACAAATATTCCACAAAATGTAACTATGAATAGCAATAAATTTTCATGTTGTTTACTAAATAACGAACTAATTTCATTCGAGTGAAACATATTTTTAGAATGAAGAATGTGTTATAATTTATTACTAAATACAAAAAAAAAAGAAAAAAAACAATTTGAAAAAGATGTGTGTAGGAATTTTTTTTATAGATGTGTGTAATTTAGACTTCAAAACTACCGGGTGGTCCCTTGAAATCGGAACGATTAATAATTAATGAGGGTTGAGTGATTGACATTAATTCAGATTTCAATATACTACAGTATAAACAATTAGTAACAAAACAAGACAAACCTAAGCACTCTAGCTTACATACAAGTCAAGAAAAGGACACTTGGAGCGTAATCGAACAGTTAACAATTCACGAACTCCCTAGCAGTTGGGCGTCCCCAGGACCGCCATTTACAAATTGGAAATGTTGGGGAGGAAGAAGGCATATATCAAAATGGCCAAACTGGACCAGGGAGAGATAAAGAAAACAACCCAGGCCAATCCTCTCAAATCCATGAGAACCTATGCAAAAGATCACAGTTTTTCACACCAGTCTGTCGAGAGAGGGGGTGGAAAGAACCTTGTGATGGTGGAGAGTCCACTTTTGACACCAACAATGAAATAAACCCATCTCTCCGTTGCAAGACTCTTTTGAATGAGTTTTTTAGTGGTTCTTTTGAGTTCTTTTCTGACACTTTTGGCCGCCTGCAAGACTGATGCCCACACCTCAACTAAAGCTTTGGAATATATGTCGAGGGGAAGGCTTTCAGTGTCTATCATCCAAATACAGAGACCAAAACCACTCGTCAGCCAGCACTGACGATATGACAGAGGACTACATCTGTTGCAGAGAACGTTTGCATCTCCATCCGGACTTTCTACAACATCACAAAGTGAATTACAGCCCCATCAAAAGCTAGAAGAACCTGACATTCTGAAACAACAAAATAATCTCCTTAGCCCTGACCTTAACCCCTGGACTTTGAAGTGTGGGTTGTCAAAGAGCAAAACTTTGCCTAATCCTCTCATACAAATTTGGATTTGCTCCAGGCTGAGAACGTGCTATGTAATGAAGAAGGGCATCAACCGTCATCGTCAAGAGCTGCCAATAACATGTACACCGGCGTGTGGAGGCTGTTATTACTTGTGAAGGAGGACATATTGAATAAAAGTTTAGTTAAATATAAGTAACTAAACATGGTATGAAATAAGTTTAAAGTTGTATTTCTTGATTATAAAATCCCGTAATTCCAGTCAGTCTATTGGAAGTCTTTGGTTTCCACTATATACGCGGCAAGGACTCAAAAATGAAAAAAATTTACAAGACGTTTTTCCTACTCAATATTTTTATTTTGTGCCCTTTTTGCGGCAAAACTTAGAACCAAAAATTGGTTATTCAGTCATTTTCTACAAATTTTTTCACTGTGTCCTAATTATGGTTTCAATAGTGGGACGAACAGAAGAACAGCTGGTCCTGATGAAGACTTTTCCACTCCTCAGTGATCACAGCCTTCTAGGAATCGACATTCGGGTGATAAATCTGATTGGTCTTGCCCTCCTAGTCGCTCCAAACAGCGAAACCCATTGTGATTTCCGTTAGGGGAGGACAAAGGACAGAATTCTACCGGCATAAGGCAGCTATGTTCTTCCTGCAGAAATGTTGCACCTTCTTGGACGTGTGTACCAGGCGTCTTCTTGGCTTAACACATAGTTATCCCTGGGGAACGTGCTCTTCAACCATTGCAAGATATGGTACCTGATAACTTTGTAGTAGACGTCCGGGTTCGGACATTTTTTTATCGTACAAAAGCAAAACAAACATCAGATTGTAGCATTTTGTCAGACTTTTATAACTGAGGCTAGACGGCCTCGAAGAGGATTCTAATTTTTGAGTCCACACCCAATAGGCAGTAATTACTCAGAGTTTGATCTCCCAATTCTACTATGATTCCAAATATGATCACCACCAATAACTTAGCAACAAATCATCAATGTTACTCTCCACCAATCATGAGCACAGCCACTCGCATGGTTACTCTTTCTACTTTGATGGTTCCCATTTCAAAATTGAAAGAATAAATAATGATAACATCATTAGAAAAACCACTTTTCAGATTGACAAATAGAAAAAATATTCCACCTGTCCTTCAGATAGTATATTTTTACTACCTGTAAGAACTGTGGCAAAATGTTCAACGCAGTTATGCAATGCGTTTACGAGCTACCCTGCATTCTAGATTTTGAGATTGCAACCTATGCACATTGAGTTCAAGAGAATAATTTCTCCCCAGCGCGTTGTCCATGAGCCATGTCGATTCCACTTATGACATTAGAGCTATTCGAATTGCAGCCACCCTTTGATATTCGGCTTTGTCCGTAAAGATTCCAAAAACTTATCAGTCTTCACTGAACCCCTGCTGGGGATATATCAATCTACTCCCAATCATTGTCAGATTAAAATTTAAAATTCCTGCTCCGTTTAATACACAATTAGAATAAATTTAAAAAGCTATTTCGGATCTACGGAATAACTATTGTTTTATCCTTTCATTCAAATATTATGAAACTACTGTTCATGCTTTTTAATGAAATATTTAGCTATTTTGTGGCTTTCTTATCTTTATTTATATATTATCGAATTTTATGGAGGGAACATTTTCTTGAAAATGGATTGATTACTAACATCATATAGAGAAATTTTTCAGGATGTTTGACGTTGGCGTATATATTTAATTTTAAACTAGAATGTTCATTTATAAATATATTTTTTTGTATGTAACTTCTTTAATTCTGTAAAGATTTAAAAAAAATAAAAATAATAATCAATCAGGTTGTAACAGTGTAATATCCCAATTCACTAACTTTGGTTTTAAGCAAATTTGATTCGATAAAACTACCAATTTGTAAAACAACTTTTATTTGACAAATATATCAATTAAGAAAGGAACTTTCATTTAACAAATTAACCTTTAGAAAGCCAAATATAATAGAAAAAAAAACTACAATTTAATTTAACATTTAATTAAATAGTTTATAACTTTACAATCTTACTGAGAGAGAGACAAAGAAATAAATAGAAAATCCTTTTGCTCATACCTTTCACTTTGTTCTCTAGAGAGGCATTTTTTGTTAATTTGTTTTAAAATTAAATTAGTCCCATTTAACAAGTTCATAAGTTATCTGATAAACTCGATGACGTCAGAATTATTTGACGTCAATATACAAATAATAAAGACAATCTGTCAATCAGATTGTTGAACAAGCAAATCGTATGATAGCACTGGTACCTTACTACCGCCTACGAATCTGGATAAAAAACTTACTCATTACTTATTAATGAACGTTTTGGATTGGATGCCATATCTTCTAGTATAAGATCATTTTTAGAAAGAGCGGTTTAAGCTGCAATACAGAAGATTATGGTTCTAATGAGAATGTTAAAGTTCCAACATATTTTTACAGCACTTTTAATCACAAATAACTCGTTTTAATTAAGTGGCAAAAAAAAGAAGTGGAATCAGAATGAAAGAAAAAATCATTAATACTCTCAATATGGATTTTATCTATAAAGTCCACATCTCATCACAGCCGCTCTAATTGGTACAACTTACAAAACGTTAACTCGTCGTGATCGTCACATGTAGAAAATTGCATGGAATGGAATAATTCCTCTAATGGAAAATTTGGTCCTGCCATCGATTGTGTATGTATCTTGAAACTCTGGAGTTGTATTTGACTTGGTCACATGTACCGGGCAGGGAGAAATTATTTACCGATGATGTAAATATACTTTTTAAGAGGTTTTGTGGCAACCAATCTGATTGTTTCG
>NW_027289823.1:0-23777 GCF_016086655.4 Lepeophtheirus salmonis | reverse complement strand
GAGCACACATGCACGTAATTACTAAATACTTGGATGTTCCCTTCACAACCATAAAAAAATATATATAACCCATTGAGAAAAATTATAACACATTTTTCAGGTTGCAGAGATGCTAAAAACGTGTAGAAATTTATGTACACCCCTTTTTTTTATATAATGGGCTGAGTTTTAGCTACACGCACTCAAAAATAAATCTCCTCTAAATTCTAATTTATAATATTTTATTTTATATATACATTGTCGTTATCTTTTAGCTTTAATATGACAATGCAGGCCACAACTATACACGCTTTTAGTAAAAATGAGTTCTCCAAATAAATAAAAACATACAATAATTACTTTATTAAAAAAGGTAATATATTAATAAGAATTAATGTCATTTGGACATCGAATTATTATTTAAATTTAACAAGTACATGTTGGCTGAGGGATATGTCCCAGTAAATCTTCATTTCTTAAATACAAAGAGCAATTGATTTTATCATTTCCATAGAGCTACCCATATGATCATTATATTCACTTTGATCCTTAGTTATGCAAAATCTTAATTTTGCAAACTGCATTTTAAGAGTAGCAAGTTGTTTAAGGAGTGTGCCTTTATGATTACTATAATCAGGGTTAAATGTTTCGACTAAGGAAAGGATTTGATGCCAATTCTTAATTTGTTCCTTCATTTTGTTATTAAGATGATTAATTTCTTCTTCATGGAACCCATCAAAAAATTTCTTACTTATATTTTGAATATAAGAATGAAAGAAGAATTTATTTTTGAGTCCAACCACTAAGAAATGTGAAGGATGTACCTTTGAACAAAAAAGATACATAAATGGTATAGTTTTAAATTTATTAGCAATACTAATTACTTGTTCTTCGAGAGTTTCTAAAATAAAAGAATGTGGACTTGAAAGTGAGGTAGTATTTGATAGATGTGTATGTATCCTGACTTCTAAATTATCTACTATATTTTGAATTTCTAGATTCCCACATCCATGGAGATGCCAACACATTTGAACTTTATAGTAAGACAAATCCAGATGAACATTTAAGAGATTTGATTGCAGAGAAATAGGTTCCAAACTCTGTGGGATCTTCACATCTTTTACACTCACAAATAAACTTCCATCCACTCCAAATCAAATTCCTTCGTCGGGGTCGACCTTCAAGAACTGTCACATAGCGTGTAGAGATTTCTTCTCTAGACTTGATATCTCTATTTGCTTTCACTCTCATTTGAAATGTTTTTGGATCAATGGTGGATCGTGAATTACAATAGTAATGGCTGTTCATTAGAGTGTAAGTAGGATATAGAGCATTTGCTCCATCCAACCCTATGGAAGAAAGATTACTAGCGTTAGTTCTTTTTATACCCATCATCTGATGTACGTCTTGAGAAATTATATCCTTGGCCCCTAATTTGACCTGCATGACTTTGACCATATCTTCCACAAATTTAGTTTTCTCCAAATCCTTAGTTTCACCACTGCGCTCAGTAAATTGAGTCTATTCCATATCACAGGATTATCCTTTCGAAGCATCCAGAACCTAAGTAAAAATACACATGCATATTCTAGTTTTTTATACAATCCATCATCCATTTCCAGAATATGTTTTGCTGTTGTTTGTATTTGGTTACACTCCGACTCATGATATCCTCCATTTAAATTGATGCATTCTAAGCATAAATAAAATCCACATTTACATAAGGATTTTTTCGAAACTTTATCCAAGGATTTGAAACATTCCAAACATAGAGGCTCAGTTTTTGTTGCTGGGCCAACAACAGAATCCTCATCAACCAAAATTGTTTCCCCTGCAGATATATCCCTTGTTACTTCAAAATGCCGTCCTGATTTAGGGTTAACACAGATGGTATATGGTAAACAATGTCCATCATTCCGATGGGATTCAAAGTGATTGTCTACACAAAAATATATTTCACAATAACTACATTGACGATTACATATTTCCTGACAAAGAAAACACAAGTTTTTAACTGTCATTTCTTATAACTCAGTCCCACTTCAAATTTAAATAATAGTAAGCCTTGATGTCTTTCCAACTTTACCTATTTCCTTTTTTTTTACCATACTCTTTCATCGTACTTGCCGTCAGAAATTACTTTCTCTGCGAGAGGTAAAGTGCATTAAATAGCTATTCCTACAAGTCACTTTCATTTCACATGTACCGAGTGGAAACTTGAACATACATACACATGGAAAGAAGGAAAAAAATTGTAATTCTTTAATTATACATTTAATAAAAATCTTAATTTATCCTTTTCTGATACAAACGCAATATAAAATTAATTTATTATATCGCCTCATAGATGGCAACAAGCATCTTACAAAAAGAATCATAAGTATTGCGAATGAATTTTGGATCTATGGTATCCCACGACCTCATAGACAGATGCCTTTATGGATTCATCGTTCAGGTGACAAATGCTACAGACCCTTCTCTCACTTTACAGCTAGTAAGAAAAGTCAAGGGAATTTACATCAGGACTATATGGTAGACACATTATCTTGTCCCAGAAAGCGATATTGTTTCCTAAGAAGGTCTGAGTAATTTTTGCAGTGTGACCGAGCCTCATCATCCTGAAAGACGACGTTGCCGTCGGGGAAATTTGCCAGGACCAAGGGGAGCAGGTTGGTCTAGAAAACTTCAATATAAATGGCTGACTTGAGCATGTAACCTTCCGGAAACCATAGTATGGGTATCCTTAAGAGCATCCGCATTAATGATGTGATTTTATTCTGAGCCCCTCCTTCATCTCTATGATCTCGTTTTGGTATAATCTCTTCTTAACATTGCAGACAGTCTTACGAGCCAATCATGCCAGCCTGGCCATTTCTGTTAGACCAACATTAAAAAGAGTTTATTCCCAAGCCCTCAATCTCGCTATGATGACATTTCTCGTCCAAATTAAAGAATTCAAATAGGAATGCTTATGATAATGACTACATATGCAATTACAAACAGTTATATTTTCCTCACACAGAACCTCTTAAATCAATATAATGCAAGGCTATAAGTTTCAAGATTCCACCCAGTAAGTAACGTAGTCCCCCTAAGTTATTTTTAATGCGAAAAAATAAAGTAATTTTGTTTAAACTATTGTTTCATTTAGTAGTCAACCTATATATGGTGGCTGTCACTACAAAAACAATCTATAACAATTTTTTGCCAAATAAAGTTTATTTTGTATTTTTTTTAAATATACAATTGTCAATTTCTATATAAACAAATTATTCATATTAATCCTTTGGAAACGCTGTAAATTGCACTTCTCCTTTAAAAACAATCTATTTTGACAAATTAAAAATGTTAAGCACAATATATTATCACCCTTGTTTACATGAATATGTATATTATTGCATGCGTTATAAGATAAATGACTCAATTTAATGTTGGTGATTAATTGTTGTATGATTATAATTTTTAGGTTGTCACAAAATTTGTATTGTTTTTTACCTATTCCATCCATTTGGCATTCGTAAATATCCATCAAATTGCTAAATATAATTGTATCATTGAAAAATATCAATCAATATGAGTTTAGGGTTTTAACTAGAACTCATTTGTTAGTCAATAATAAAAAACATTTAACTTATTTATTTCTGATTAAAAATGTCATGAAATATATAATGCAATATGTGATTTTGGGAAGCAAATCAGTACCCATTAAATTTTTTTAAAGATGTATGATATCATATAATGCCTACAAAATTGTTTTTTGTTGCTACCGTTGTATTCCTCAGTCCTCACATTAAAAAAAAAATCAAAGGAAAAACTTTGAAACAAAACATTTTAGGATCCAGAAAACCTCTCTTAAAAATGGCTAAAAACACATAGAAATGCTAAAGAAAGCAATTTCAAGACAAAAAGGTTTGCATATAATCAGATTTTGCGTTTTAGGAGCATACTAATATGTACTAGCAATAAAATGTAGATTCAAATGAATATGAAGCATATGATTCAAAATATACTAGGGTTAATAAATGCAGTTGGAACAATCTGAAATTGCAATAGAACGATGATGGTCTTCCTCTCTTCATAAACCTTCTTTCTCAGATCCCACATAACCATTAAGGCTAATGTAGGGATCATTTTTGCGGTTAAAGACTGGATCCACTGTAAAAGTTTTCTCATTGGAAAGTATGAGAATTCTGTCCCCATTGCTTTTCATGTTGTTCAAAATCTTCCTACATCGGATGTATCTGGCCTCCATATTGGCCATGGACAACATGGGACGGGTGGTGCGGACCAAGGACTTCCCCCAATGTCCTTGACAATGTTGGCAGCAGTAGTCTTACCCATGTTGTTCATCTTGGCAATTGTTCTGATGCTCAGAAGAAGGTTTATCTTAATCTGGGCCCTGATCTTCTTCTTAGTGGCCTTGGTGGCCTTTAAGACAGGTCTCCTACTTCGAGGCTTGTCTTCAAGGCCTCCTCATGATCCTGCCAATGGTGCTGGCGGACATGCTGGTGGCCTCAGAGATCTCCTTGTGGCTGATTCCTGTACGAAGCAGAGCAGCTACTTCATGTGTTTTAGCCTCCATGTCAAAAACAATTATGAATTTCGAAATGTTATTGAACCAAACTTGTTAATCTGAAAACGGTCTTTAACTTTTATTTACGCAACATTTACGTAAAAAGTCTCTGAAACCTCGAAAAAACCATCGAAGGTACTGGTCAAGACTTTCGGGACACCCAGTATATAGCTATTTCAGCAAAAGATGGAAAGAAAAAAGAAGAAAATAGTGTCTTAATATCCGGCGTTACATAACTAACACAAAAATACCCGATGTTATGAAAGTTACTAAAATCAAAAATAACTAAATCAAGGACTTAAAATAAGTTCCTGCGATGAGTATTAAGTGTAGAGTTGTGTTGACACCAAAATTACTTATATTTGTTGGATAAGAAAATTGATTTTTTTTCTCATGACTCACAAAAAAAAAAAAAAAAATGTCGCCACTTGTTCTTTTGAAGTTAATGTTTATATAGGTAGATGTCATAGTCTATACCCAGCCCCATCCGTTAACGCCAAACACCAAAGAGACAACTCGAAATATACCAAATAGAAAAATAAATCTCCATAGCAAAATAAATCTCCAATTAAAAGAGTATTTTTTAGAATATAACGTAAATACAAGTATCCTATATTATATAGGTATATAAGGTCGTGGTATTTTAGTCAACACTGATAACCAGGCAGATGACGTCACGAACGGGATAAAAATCAAAATAAACTCCGTGATACTTCATACTTTATTTGACTGAGAATTAAATAAAGTACTTTCCAATATAATTATAAAACATCCTTTGGATCTAAATAATAATGGACTTGAATCTACATGGAGAGAAGGTAACCAACGATATGAAAGATATTTCGTTAGAGTTTTACTATCAATAATTCATTATTTATGTGGAACCTCCTTAGTCCAACCCCATAAAAAAATCGTCATAAAATATGTGCAATCTTCGGTTGCAAAAGTCCCGATGGTATCATATACCCTAATTTTCCAAAGAACATGGTTCGACAGAGGATTTGGAAGAATCTTTGCAAGAGGAAGGATACATTTAAAGCAGAAAATGCACAAGTGTGTAGTATGCACTTTAATGATGGAAGCTAAAGGAGGGACCTGGAACATGAGCTTCTTAATTTGACTCCCAGAAAGAGGCTAAAAATAGATGCAGTACCAAGTCTGCTACTTCTTATTCCACTATTCCTAAGCCTGAGGATCAATGTGATAAAAAGTTCCCGAAAATTTGCATGAATAAACATCCTTTCAAACTCCCAGCAGTGTCGATAATCAGGATGAAGACCAAGTAGATTTTGTTTCACCTCGTTCCAGGAGGGAAATGAGGAGGCAGAACAAACAAATGGTAGCCAATTTATTGATACAGGAACAGAAGCAAAAGAATAAGGCTATTTGGATACAGACAGAACATTCCCTTTTTCTGGAAAATACTGATAATCTCAAAGCAGAATTAAAGAAAACGAAAGCAGATTTATGTAAACAAAAAGTCAGGGTAAACATTCTCACAAAGAATCTCGAGCGACTTGAAGCGAAGGAAAAGAAACAGTCCAAAATTGTAAGTACTCTTCATGATAAATGTACTCCAGCTCAGACTAAGAGAGTTTCGACCCCTAATCAAAAATGGGTTCATTACTCAAAAGAAGATATTGTCCCTGCCTTGACAGTAAGATCAATGAGTCGACGTGCTTTTGAATATTTTAGACAGAAGAAAATCATGCAAATGCCAAGCATTCAAACTCAAGAGAGATGGCTTCAACATTTTAAAATAAATCCAGGATTTCAAGATGATAGCATCAAAGTCCTTCAAGAAATGATCAAGACCAACACATTTTAATACAAGTTTTCTGTGCTATGCTTTGATGAATGGCAAATTAAGAAAAAATATGATATTGACATGAAGACCCAAAAGATTTCTGGTTCTGACTCTAAAGTTCAAGTTGTTATGATGAGAGGATTAGTTGAGAAATGGAAACAACCGATCTGGTTCCATTTTGCTACCACTATGACCAAGAAGCTGCTTGATGATATCATAATCAAAATAGAGAGCAATGGTTTTGAAATAAGAGCAATTGTTTGTGATCTTGGGAACCACACGCTTCGTTCTGAACTTGGGATTGACAGATAAAACTTTTTCTTCATCAATCCATTTGATTCAAGCAGAGTTGTCTACATTTTTCCTGATTCTCCTCATCTTCTCAAGCTCTGTAGGAATCATTTACTAGACAAAAGGTTTATGGTTCCAGCAGAGGATGGAACATGAGTCCTTCTTGTTAAGACTGATTTTGAGGGATTATTAATTAAAGATTCCGGAGAATTTAAAATTGTTTTTAAGCTTAAACCTCTTCACATTTACTGCAAAGGAGGAGCGAGACAAGGAGTAAGATTGGCTGCACAAGTTTTGAGTAATACAGTAGCCAAAGCTTTCACCATTCATAGCCAAAGTAAAGAAGCAAGAGCCAAGGAAAACGCAGTAGAAATAATCAACAATTGGTTTGATGTAGTTAATAGTAGGCAAATTTATGACAAGGTCAAGCTCGGATGTGCAATGGGTATCGGTTTTGAAGATCAATTTATTGCCTTGGATAAAATGGAATTTTTTTTGTATACATTTAAGGTCATTGGAAGGGGAAATAAGAGTGAATTGCCATGGCAGAGAGGTATGCGTGTTTCAATCAAATCAACTCGAGCCTTGTACCATGATTTGATTTCTAATGGTTCTCTTTTTCTTTGATTTTGATGTCCAGAACTAATCAAAATTGCATTGAAATTTTTTTACCCGTTTGAGAAGTGCTGGCGGTGATGATGATCACCCTGGAGCCGTTGGAGCAATGAAAAGGACAAGAATTCTGGAAATTGGAAAAAATTGTGAAACTTTGGTGAGCAATCCGGCTGTTCAGATTGAAAAAGAATATGACATTTATAGAATTGAGGATGAAGAGAACACAAAGCAACTCACTGAAGACATCTTATATATCACAATTGGTGAAGAAAGCTGTTCAGAATTGAATTTACGTTTGATATCCCTCATGAAGTTCACACGGATTTTTCACTAAACCATCAACTAGATCAGTTCAAACAATGGGATCTCAACTTTCAGGGGATCAGTTATGTATCGGGTTTTATTGCCCACAAGATGAAACTTTTATATCCGGATTTGGGGAAGAAGACAAGTGACATATATTTGAATGATCATGGACTGACAACATGGATACATCATTTGTCTAGAAGAGGACTGATGGTGCCATCTGATTATTTTTTTAAAGATTGTGAAGTTTTCGACCAGAAGTTCAAGGAATTCCATTTATTTCTATTAGATCGTCATCCAAAAGTAATCGAACGTTTTTATAAAGTTTTGGAAGATTGCCTTGGAGGCAAGTATGACAAGGCTGTTCTGAATCTCTTCGCCAAGACAAGGACAATGATACGAATAAGATACCACAATGTACAATTAGAATTTAATACTGGAGAGAGTGAAAAAATAAGAGGAAAAAGCAAATCGGCCAATTTCAAGTTTATTTATAATTTAACCAAATATTCAATATAATATTAATTATCACCGAATAGATTATTTTATATATGTTTAGTATATCAGTTATCTACGGCGAAAACCAATTCTTATTATTTCCTATGTTCTGCATTATAAATTTATCCTTCAATAAAAAGTGAAGCACATCTGCTGTTCATTATGTAATCTTAGAAGCCAATAAAGGTGACACAGAAAATTTGAAATCCTTAAAACGGCTAGCAACCCCTTCCCAAAGAGAATCTTGCAATCTACCCCAGATTTTTTACTTCATTTCCCTAATATTTTTTAACTTATTGCACCTTTGTCATAATAGGACCTTGCTTGAAAAGTAGAAGATTGTCAAAGAAATAGAACAATAAATTATATAATTAGTACATTTAAACAATATAGCTTTATTCCGTCCGTGACGTCACAATTTATTTTTGTTTGCATAGAAATGCCCGAAATTGCCTACAATTGGGAGCAATTTAAAATCAGGTTGGAGATATACCTAAATTGCTTCCAGGATTTAACGGATTCGGTGAAGGCGTCAATCCTTCTTTCGGTAGTGGGAAGCGAGGTTTTGGAAATTTATCAAAATTTTGATCTACAAGGAGATCAGAAGTTTAATTATGAGGTTATAATGACGAAATTGGAAGCATATTGTAGCCCTAAAAGGAACGTTGTTTTCGATTCCTATTTGTTTTGGTCAGCGGAGAAAGGGGAACATGAGGAATGGAGCGATTATTTTACGAAAATCAAAGGGCTATCCAAGCATTGCGAATTTGGAACTCAGAGAGATAGACATCTGAGAGACAAGTTGGTTTTTCGGTTCCCGATGCGCAGGAAAGCCTAAAGAAGAGCCTCCTTGAAAAACCCGACCTTAAATTGGACGTATGTTTGCGGGAATTGAGGTTGCATGAAAGGACCATGCGACAATTAATATCAATGAGGGAAAAGGTACAAACGGAGTAGTTTTGTGCTTTAGAGGCTCTAGGAAACAGCAGAAATGAAGGAGGATCAGGGCAAAGATGATAAGATGCAAGTGGTGTGGATTTGCTGAAGAGCATAAACGCGAAGAATGTCCAGCTCAAAGATCAAAAGCAGTGTGTCGAAACTGCGAAGGAGTAGGACACTATGCGCGAGTTTGTCGTTCAAAGAGGGAAATGAGAAAAGCTGAAAAAAAGGAACTGGTGGTAGAAGATTTTGGAATGGAGGAAGAAATGGATAATTTCATCTTAGATTCACTCATTCTAAGTGAAAAAGAAGGGAGTGAATGGTATGTCAACATTTTAATTAATGGATACCCAGTACGGGCCAAAGTTGATACAGGGCAAGTGTCACTGTACTTCCAGAGGAATTTATTAAAAGTTAAAAATTGGGAGATTAGAAAAGCAAGAGATGGAAGAGGACCGGACAATACAACTCATCCTGCCGAAAGGTCAAGGAAGAGCGTCGTTTCAAATTAAAAAAAAAATATGGGGGAATGTTATGTTTGGAAAAGTGAGGAACCTCTTTGGGGCTGATAGAAATAAAGTCTTTAGGCCTTTTAAAGGAAGGAAATGCTGACTCTTTGGAGTTCCCATCTATGCCAGGAGTATAAAAATAGAAATTAAAAGAAGATGTGGTTCCGTGGGCAGAAACAACTTCCAGAAGAGTACCTTTACCTTTATATTGTAAAGTTGAACAAGAAATAAAGAAATTAGAACTGTATGATATAATTGTTAAAGAGTTTGAACCAACAGAATGGTGCTCTCCAATGGTGGTAGTCAAAAGACTGAAGGGGTTAGACTATGTGTCGACTATCAGAAATTAAATAAATACATACGAGTTCCAAAATTTCCATATCGTCCTGTCAGAGTACAATTGCTCGTATAAAAGGAAAATATTTTCAAGTTAGACGCCGTTATGGGTTTCCATCATATAAAATTAAATCATCATGAAATGACAACCTTCATTACACCATTTGGGAGATATAGATTTAAACGTCTTCCTTTCGGTATCTCCAGTGGTCCAGAAGTATTTCAAGCCCGATTAACACAGATGTTAGATTCCGTCAAGGGTGTACACGTCCATATAGATGACATCCTTATAACAAGTGAGACAGACCAAGAACATGACGAGCGTTTGGGGAAGGTCATTGATATTATGAAAAAAATAATATTAGACTAAATAAGGAAAAGTGTGTGTTTAGAGTCAAGAAGATAAAGTTTTTGGGTTATATCATATCCAGTGAAGGTGTATTCCCTGATCCTGAAGGATTGAAGAGGTTATAAATTATGTTAACAAGGGTTGGCCAAAGTATATAACGGATGTAGAAAATTTGTTGCGCCCATACTATCGTTACAGGGAGGATATATATATCTGGAAAGGTCTCATAATGTATAAAGAAAGAATAATAATTCCTGTAGAATTAAGACGTGAAATTCTCGATAAACTACACGACGGACATTTAGAATTGTTAAACGAAAATGAGGACAAAAGTCTTCTGTATTTTGGCCTGGGATTGGAAGTCAAATTGAACAACTAATAGACTCATGTTCAAATGCTCAGAATATGGAATGACTAAGAAAATGCCTCTAATTAGAAGCAAGTGGCCTTTGGGACCTTGGAAGATGGCTGCAACAGATCTATTTTACATACGATCAAAAAATACTACGTTATAGTAGTAGACTACTATAGCAGATTTTATTGAAGTTATGGAGCTAACAAATCAAAGAGCAAGCGCAGTGATTATGGAATTAAAAAGGATATTTGCAACATGAGTACCGAGATACTGGTTTCTGATAACGGTCCATGTTACTCTAGTCAAGAGTTCTCTAGATTTGCTAAAAGAGTGGGGATTTGAGCAACGTTTCTCAGCTCTCCAAAACAACCACATCAAAAATGGACTAGCAGAAAGGTGCAAACGGTAAAAACTTTCTTAAGAAAAATGGGAAATTGACAGGGCATTACTGGCATATAGGGCGGCACCTTTGCAAAATGGACAAACCCCAGCAAAGTTACTGTATAATAGGGAATTGCGAACGTTGGTTCCACAGCGCATGAAGGACCCAAATGATGAGGAAACTCGGAAATTAGAAGAACAGCATCGATCGTACAATTCAAAAACATCATAATAAACGACATAGAACTTTTTGCGGGAAGGAAAAGTCAATGTGGAGACAAGGTCTATGTTGTTGATTTGTTAAAGTATGGATATATTGTTCAACGGGAAGATAGAAGAGTGTGTGTTATGATTGGAAAGAAAAGATACGTAAGGACGTTGGCTCAAGTAAGGAAAATGTAGAGCGTGGATTTTTGAAGAAGAATAAATATTTATATGTGTGAGAAATTTTATTATTAATTGTGTTTTAAGGTGTGTTTAATTGTGTTGTTTATTGTATTTAAATAAGTATTTGTAAAGGGGATGTTATGTATGTAAATGCATATGGTACCCTGACGCGGGAATATTAATAAAGTAATCTAGTTAGTGCTCATCTAACTTTAAGAGACTCAACACCGACCTTATGTATTGTCACCTTGGTAAAGACATACAACTTCATAATAAAAACAGCAACTTAAAAATGTTTTTAAAGTTATTTAAGATTTGTTGCTTGAAAAAATATTCTTGTATATTTATTTAGCTATATAAAATGTTGCTCAGGGCGAAGATATTGACGGCTATGAAGGTCATTTTCATATTTTTGAAATAAAAACAATCAAGAAACACAGAATCTCAAGCCAAGAAGTTGTCGAGGCGAAAACCTGGGTGATTCTGACATTATAACTAAATTTAATAACGTCTAAACAGATACACTCCTGTTTAAATTCAAGTAATTATCCATTAAATATTTGAGTATATTAAGAAAGTGTTATTAAGATAATAAGACACTAGACTGTTTATATTATTAATTTTAAAATAATACAATAAAATATACATTTATCTTTGGAATAGTCTATACCCAGCCCCATCCGTTAACGAATTTTTTGTTGGAATAAATAAGGAAATTGAAATTATGATTGAGATATATGAACCGCGCAAAATAAAAACACCAACCCTATGTAAAGAGAACATGGTACTCAAGTAAATATACAATGTCAAAAACACCAAAGAGACAACTAAATATACCAAATAGAAAAATAAATCTCCATAGCAACCCAATTAAAAGAGTATTGTTTAGAATATAACGTAAATACAAGTATCCTACATTATATATATAAGGTCGTGGTATTTTAGTCAACACTGATAACCAGGCATATGACGTCACGAACGGGATAAAAATCAAAATAAACTCCGTGATACTTCATACTTTATTTGACTGAGAATTAAATAAAGTACTTTCCAATATAATTATAAAAATCCTTTGGATCTAAATAATAATGGACTTGAATCTACATGGAGAGAAGGTAACCAACGATATGAAAGATATTTCGTTACAGTTTTACTATCAATAATTCATTATTTATGTGGAACCTCCTTAGTCCAGCCCCATAAAAAAAATCGTCATAAAATATGTGCAATCTTCGGTTGCAAAAGTCCTGATGGTATAATATACATTAATTCTCCAAAGAACATGGTTCGACAGAGGATTTGGAAGAATCTTTGTAAGAGGAAGGATACATTTAAAGCAGAAAATGCACAAGTGTGTAGTATGCACTTTAATTATGGAAGCTACAAGTGGGGCCTGGAACATGAGCTTCTTAATTTGACTCCCAGAAAAATAAAAACAAATGCAGTACCAAGTCTGCTACTTCTTATTCCACTATTCCTAAGCCTGAGGATCAATGTGATAAAAAGTTCTCGAAAATTTGCATGAATCAACATCCTTTCAAACTCCCAGCAGTGTCGATAATCAAGGTGAAGACCAAGTAGATTTTGTTTCACCTCGTTCCAGGAGGGAAATGAGGAGGCAGAACAAACAAATGGTAACCAATTTATTGATAAAGGAACCGAAGCAAAAGAATAAGGCTATTTGGATACAGACAGAATATTCCCTTTTTCTGGAAAATACTGATAATCTCAAAGCAGAATTAAAGAAAACGAAAGCAGATTTATGTAAACAAAAAGTCAGGGTAAACATTCTCACAAAGAAACTCGAGTGACTTGAAGCGAAGGAAAAGAAACAGTCCAAAATTGTAAGTAGTCTTCATGATAAATGTACTCCAGCTCAGACTAAGAGAGTTTCGACCCCTAATCAAAAAGGGGTTCATTACTCAAAAGAAGATATTGTCCCTGCCTTGATAGTAAGATCAATGAGTCGACGTGCTTTTGAATATTTTAGACAGAAGAAAATCATGCAAATGCTAAGCGTTCAAACTCAAGAGAGATGGCTTCAACATTTTAAAATGAATCCAGGATTTCAAGATGATAGCATCAAAGTCCTTCAAGAAATGATCAAGACCAACACATTTCAATACAAGTTTTCTGTGTTATGCTTTGATGAATTGCAAATTAAGAAAATATATGATAGTGACATGAAGACCCAAAAGATTTCTGGTTCTCACTCTAAAGTTCAAGTTGTTATGATGAGAGGATTAGTTGAGAAATGGAAACAACCGATCTGGTTCCATTTTGCTACCACTATGACCAAGAAGCTGCTTGATGATATCATAATCAAAATAGAGAGCAATGGTTTTGAAATAAGAGCAATTGTTTGTGATCTTGGGAACCACACGCTTCGTTCTGAACTTGGGATCGACAAATAAAACTTTTTATTCATCAATCCATTTGATTCAAGCAGAGTTGTCAACATTTTTCCTGATTCTCCTCATCTTCTCAAGCTCTGTAGGAATCATTTACTAGACAAAAGGTTTATGGTTCCAGTAGAGGATAGAACATGAGTCCTTCTTGTTCAGACTGATTTTGAGGGATTATTAATTTTAAAGATTCCGGAGAATTTAAAATTGTTTTTAAGCTTAAACCTCTTCACATTTACTGCAAAGGAGGAGCGAGACAAGGAGTAAGATTGGCTGCACAAGTTTTGAGTAATACAGTAGCCAAAGCTTTCACCATTCATAGCCAAAGTAAAGAAGCAAGAGCCAAGGAAAACGCAGTAGAAATAATCAACAATTGGTTTGATGTAGTTAATAGTAGGCAAATTTATGACAAGGTCAAGCTCGGATGTGCACTGGGTATCGATTTTGAAGATCAATTTATTGCCTTGGATAAAATGGAATTTTTTTTGTATACATTTAAGGTCATTGGAAGGGGAAATAAGAGTGAATTGCCATGGCAGAGAGGTATGCGAGTTTCAATCAAATCAACTCGAGCCTTGTACCATGATTTGATTTCTAATGGTTCTCTTTTTTCATTTTGATGTGCAGAACTAATCAAAATTGCCTTGAAATTTTTTTACCCGTTTGAGAAGTGCTGGCGGTGATGATGATCACCCTGGAGCCGTTGGAGCAATGAAAAGGACAAGAATTCTGGAAATTGGAAAAAATTGTGAAACTTTGGTGAGCAATCCGGCTGTTCAGATTGAAAAAGAATATGACATTTATAGAATTGAGGATGAAGAGAACACAAAGCAACTCACTGAAGACATCTTATATATCACAATTGGTGAAGAAAGCTGTTCAGAATTGGAATTTACGTTTGATATCCCTCATGAAGTTCACATGGATTTTTCACTAAACCATCAACTAGATCAGTTCAAACAATGGGATCTCAACTTTCACTGGCTCAGTTATGTATCGGGTTTTATTGCCCACAAGATGAAACTTTTATATCCGGATTTGGGGAAGAAGACAAGTGACATATATTTGAATGATCATGGACTGACAACATGGATACATCATTTGTCTAGAAGAGGACTGATGGTGCCATCTGATTATTTTTTTAAAGATTGTGAAGTTTTCGACCAGAAGTTCAAGGAATTCCATTTATTTCTATTAGATCGTCATCCAAAAGTAATCGAACATTTTTATAAAGTTTTGGAAGATTGCCTTGGAGGCAAGTATGACAAGGCTGTTCTGAATCTCTTCGCCAAGACAAGGACAATGATACGAATAAGATACCACAATGTACAATTAGAATTTAATACTGGAGAGAGTGAAAAAATAAGAGGAAAAAAGCAAATCGGCCAATTTCAAGTTTATTTATAATTTAACCAAATATTCAATATAATATTAATTATCACCAAATAGATTATTTTATATATGTTTAGTATATCCCTTATCTACGGCGAAAACAAATTCTTATTATTTCCTATGTTCTGCATTATAAATTTATCCTTCAATAAAAAGTGAAGCACATCTGCTGTTCATTATGTAATCTTTAGTATAATACACAAACCTCTAAATTTCATATTAGTGATATAATGATATATTGTTTATAGTAGATGGAACTGGGGAGCCGAGGAGGCCCAGGCCCTCCCAAGAATTTCATAGTAATATTTATTACTTGTTAGTATTAAGAAGCCAATAAAGGTGACACAGAAAATTTGAAATCCTTAAAACGGCTAGCAACCCCTTCCCAAAGAGAATCTTGCCACCTACCCCAGATTTGTTACTTCATCTCCCTAATATTTTTTAACTTATTGCACCTTTGTCATAATAGGACCTTGCTTGAAAAGTAGAAGATTGTCAAAGAAATAGAACAATAATATATATCATTAGTACATTTAAACAATATAGCTTTATCCCGCCCGTGACGTCACAATTTATTTTTGTTTGCATAGAAATGCCCGACCTTATGTATTGTCACCTTGGTAAAGACATACAACTTCATAATAAAAACAGCAACTTAAAAATGTTTTTAAAGTTATTTAAGATTTGTTGCTTGAAAAAATATTCTTGTACATTTATTTAGCTATATAAAATGTTGCTCTCTGTAGAGCAAAGATATTGACGGCTATAAAGGTCATTTTCATATTTTTTAAATAAAAACAATCAAGAAAACACAGAATCTCAAGCCAAGAAGTTGTCGAGGCGAAAACCTTTGGGTGATTCTGACATTATAACTAAATTTAATAACGTCTAAACAGATACAATCCTGTTTAAATTCAAGTAATTATCCGTTGAATATTTAAGTATATTAAGATAATAAGACACTAGTCTGTTTAAATTATTAATTTTAAAATAATACAATAAAATATAAATTTATCTTTTGAACATTTACAAGTTTGCATGTAAAGTGTTATACGCATTAAAATAAACAATAAGTATAAAATTTTTACTTAAACATTTCAATTCTAATTGTTTCTTCTTAAAATTCAACTTTACTGAGAGTACCATTAAAATAAATTAACACATTCATTGTTACAGAATGAATAAATACATTCAAAATTCACTATTTAGCAACTTTTCGAGACAATGCATCCGCATGTTTGTCTCCCTTGATACCTTTATGAGCCTGAATATGGATAAATTTAACTGTCATTCCTTTTTTTATGTCCTCTAATTCACGAAAATCATTCTTGTTTATCACATGTCCTCTACAGGATTTCTTCCAACCATTTTTCTTCCATTTAGGCATCGAGTCTTCTACTGAATTTATTGCAAATTTAGAATCTGTATAGATAACTATTTTCCTTAGTCCATCATCCTGAACTCTTTTGATAGCTTGAGATATAGTTTGAATTTCTAAAATATTGTTTGTTTGATTATTTCTCGAGAAGGCTCTGAAATGTTCTTTGTACTATTAATGCCAAAAAATGCACCAATCCCTGCCCTCGTCCCTTTCCTTCCATTATTAGTACAAGCTCCATAAGTGAAAACTTTAACCCATCCATCGTCATTCATATAATATTCTTATCTATTCAAATAAAATAAAATATATTAATATTTTGTAGTATTTTACATTCCATAAATAAATTCAACCTTTAGCGTAAGTCCAATCAGTGTTATCAACAGAAAATCCACTTTCATTCTTCATATGGTTCCTCCTGAATTTATTTGACTTTTCTCCTATCCATGGATCGTTAAAAGTCTCTTCCTTCACACATTTTTCTGCTTCTTCTCGACTGAGGAATTTTTATATCGTGCTCTATCAAATCCGACCACTAAAGAACGTCATTTTGACCAAGGATCGAATACACCCACTTCATGTCCACGTGCAATTGCGTAATAAGCGCCTGACTTTGAAAATCCACTTTCATAGTAAATAAAAGGAGTTTGGTTACTACTAAATATATTGGATTTTTCTCCAGTCAACAGTTCTTTAGTGGTCCCTTCCTTCACAAATTTTTGAGCTTCTACTCCATTGTAAAAATTTTATATCGTGCTCCATCAAATCCGTCCACTAAAGCGTGGCATTCTGACCAAGAAGCATATATACCTACTTCGCGCCAATGTGCAACTACGTAATAAGAGACCGTCTTTGTTTCATCAAATGAAAACTCATTTTGATTTTGTTGGTTAATGTCTGAAGTATGGCTCCTACTAAAATTATTTGATTTTGATCCAATTTCCGGTTCTTTAGCACTCTCTTCCTTAACAAATTTTTCAGCTTCTGCTAGACTGTAAATTTTTTTTTATCGTGCTCTACTAAATCCGTCCACTGAAGAACGGCATTCGGACCAAGAGTTGTATATACCCACTTTACGCCCACGTGCAACTGCATAATATCCGCCCGATTTAACTTTACCCATAGCGCTACGTATCACAGTTAATACCTATAATAATAAATTATGTTTAGGAAATGAAATTAAAATCAATTAACGATTATTGACATAAAGCAATACCACTTCTAAAATTAAGGATAAAACTACAATATATTTTGCTTTAAAGGTTTTAATTTAGGTTCATTAATAACCAAAAATTAACATATCAGTATTGAATTAAAATTTATATAGGTCAATTGTATTTCTAATAGGTTTAATTCTGGATGGAGGTCGATCATAATTGGATTTTGGAACTGAATAATATGCGTTTCACATTTTGGATGACGATGATGTTTGAGCCTCACTCAACTTATTATAACCTAGTCTTTGGGGCACTGAAGGTTCCCGTGGATTAATATATGAATTCAACAAAACAAGCTCACTATTTGGATCCTATACTTTAATACAAGTGACAAATGGGTGGCATGTTGAACTCTTATATTTTATATTTAATAATAATTATATTTATGTATCCTCTATAATCAATTAATTCATGTTGCGAGAATACCTTGTCCCGAATATCGGCTAAATGTCTGAATTGTTGATGAACCTTTGTCACTCCAACTCTACTCTTGAATTAATATCCAGCTCAAGCCCTTGTAAACGATTCTTTTCCAAGAGACTAATTCATTTGGGGATATAACTCTAAAACTGGAGTCCGACTCATAAAAGAATGATTAAACTATCTCAAGAGTAATTTTTATAAGTATATCTGTCGTATTGGTACAATCCAAATTTGTATCAATGACTCGATTCAATCGGTGGAAATGTATAAGTTGCTCCCTACGACATTTATTCAAATACTTTCCATCACCAATGAAAAGCCCAATGGTCTTATTAGAAGAACGAATGATACGGGCAATTGTTACATTCGGATGACTAGAAGTAGAATGATGTGTGTATGTTCATTATATAGTTTGATAATTCATGAATTTAAAATAAAAGTTGTCGAAATATGAGTAAGAAATTATATAATGAAGATGGGTTGGTTTTATTATAATAAAAGACCTAGAAAGCCAGGACAATAGTTCCTTATTGAGAATGATGATATAATCAAGTGAATGTGCTATCAACTCAATAGATTCCATGTTTTTCCACATCTTATCCAATGGGGAAATGGAGTATTTAAAGTAGATTTTTTCAGGAGGATTGACTCAAATATTCTTTGACTCCAATAATTAAAGCTGCATTATTAAATCATATATTTGAGAGTTTATTTTAATATTGCGTCTACCTCAAACATTAAGTTCCAAAAATGACTAAATCCTTTTGAACCATATCCTTGAACTTTTTGCAAACTTCATAATGAATATTCGGTCCTTCAACACTTTGCCTCTTTGAGAATAATATTTTTTTTTAAAAAAGGTTTTTTTGTGGAAAGAATAAATGAAAATAAAATGTATAGAATGAGTTACGGGTTTAAGGTCAAGGTGGAGATGTTCGTAAAACTCCTTTAACGAATCCGATAGAAAAGTACAACTTCTTTTTAATTCCACTGTGTCGTCCATACTTAATATTAATGGATTGGAATCTAACTCTAGTATTCAAACAACTGAAGAATTTGAATTCTTCAATTATTGTTATTAGAATAATGGTTTAAGTTTATGTCAACAATACTTGTGATATTCATGAATCCATTACTTATGAAAAAACTTACCTTATTCATTAATATAAATCGCTCAAAGTAACTGAAGGGAGGTTTTCTTTATCTGAACTGGAGTTCATCTTCATGGGTCAGGAAGGAACTGACATCCAACCAAGCAATGAAAAACAAAAGATTATTTTAAAAGAACATTATCCCTTATCAGATATAAAATATGTTACTAGAGCTGTCACCTCATAACAACTTGTTAGAGTCAGAGTACTTAATTGGAAATGAATGTGGGAAATATCCACCGTCCTATGTGGAAATGTTTAATATCTTATATATTTGTGAGTCAACTAGAAATGACACTTGAGTAAAAATCAAGTTATTGAGAAATTCCCCTTTATTTATTTACTTAATAAATATTAACGGCCAAATAGTTTATAGGCATATTTGTTCCGTTATGGGATCTTTATTCAAATTTGAGGGATGGGATGGGATTTTCAAGAATATTACCTATAATTTACAGCCTTTCATTAGTTAATTTGACTCGTATTGGCCCCGTTATGACCTTTTGAATATAATTGGTCATATTCTTAGCCTCAGATTTGTTAATATTTATTAAAACGGAGTTGCATAAAAATAAAGCGAGTTGATTGGATATATTCTTCATGACCCGATCTAGCGGATCTCCCAGAGGATCAATATTAATATTATCTCTGTATTGTAATTGTATGCTATTATACGATAAGACAAAAGTTAGGTAAAATAAAATAAATTATCATAAAAATGGGTATAAAATTGTTTGAAATCTAATTAAACTACACGGGAGCTTATGTTATACCCAAACCACAAAAACAGTTTTTTGCAGCTCAAGGAGACTTGATAAGGAGTTGAATTATAAATCCAAAAGTGATTGGCTTGTCAATAAACAACTATACGTATAAGTACTTTTTCTAAATTTATTTAAAAAAAAAAACGTTATGGGCAAAAATAATGAACTTTCAATGAAATATTGGATTCGTAAAAATGAAATAAAGTTTATAGAAATTTGTCTGGAGATTCGTTTGAATATAAATTTGACACATGAAAATTGATATTTAACTGGAGTATCTGTCATATCCTTAACAATAATTTTTCAATTTCTTTCATTTTTATACTTTTTTGTCTATTTTTTTTCATCAAACGTCAATTTTCAATTTTTTTAAAAGAAAAGGCACAAAACGATGCATTTTGTGGATAAAATTTCAGGTTCCTGACTGTAAAAAATAATATTTTCAATTTCTGGAATATTTTATTCAACTTTTTTATCAATATTTGCAAAAATGAAGTAGTAATCGTTTGTTATTTTTTCGAAAAAATTATTTTCACAACTTCTTTATTTTTGAAAGTACGGAAAAATATTGGTAGGTTTGTGTTTCTCTTTACAATGCCAATAAATGCTATTAATTCTTTTTTGCAAAATTAATGAAAAAAAGTTTTTATGAATTTCGATTTGGCAATTTGTTGACAAAAATAAAAAATGACGTTCTCACCTTTCAATTTTTTGATGCATGTATGTTATTTGAGGCTATATATTACACAATATTTTAATTAAATAAAAGAAACAGAAATTGAAAAATTTAATTTTTTAGAAAAAAAAAAATAATTTTTAATATCATTTCAAAAATCCTGAGCTGTTCATAAAAAAATGAACTTTTTTGGAGAAAAATGGAAATAAAATTTGGTTTCTGGTGTCATCATTGACGCAAAATTTCATGAAAAATCAAATTCGAAAAAAAATTTAAAATTTTCTTCACTTTTAAATTGATTAAAATTTCAAAAATAATTTTCAAAATATTCGCTGATATCTTTGTAAATTATCTACTTTTTATATGTAACAAAATAATGAAAAATAATAACTGGTTTTTTTTTCTTATTTGTAAATTTCTTGCTCAAACTCACTCAATTTTATTCATAATGTTGACAAAAATAAAAAAATTTTTTTAATTATGACTCCATCTGACCGTTCTCACCTTTCAATTTTTTTATATCAGAAAGTATTTTAACGTATATATCTTCATGACTCCCACTGAAAGAGCAAATAAAATCCACTATGTAAAATGGTGTTTTAAAATCCATTGTCATGCTTTTATGTTTTCTGGTGTCAAAATATATTACACAATATTTTAATCCATTCTCTGGAAGTAAATAAACAACACATAAAATCTACTTGTCGCATACTCCAAACAGGTGGAATACACTAGGGTGGTAGACCCATAGAGATTGGGGGAAATATTCCTTATTGTATTTAGTGTCCCGCCAAGGACAAACATTCCCGTCATCCACTCAACCTAAACCCACAATCAAGATTTATTTGGTATACAACATTGCACCTCTTAATATGTATATATACATAAAAATAAATAGATAATATCAGTAATTTTCATACTCATCATCATTTCTAGGGGTTTGTAAGAATCTTGTATATTGATTAACTGAACTACTTGAAACAACTTGTACTGATTTTAATTTATATTGTTGCCGACAAAACCCTATAATAGGTTTTAATAGCAGAATAAACCTAGAGATACGATATTTTAAGCTGTAAAATGGGTGAAGGAGTACGTTACGTAACATACTTAAAAAAGCCTGAATGTCAATAAATCCCTTAAATAATATGATTAATAAGTCGCTGAATTATTTAGATTAGTTTGTACTAGTTAGTATACGTCGATATATTTGTAAAATTATAGCAAAGAGGTTAATTTCACAAAAAAAAAAAAAATAATAGAAAAATATATTATGATATAAGTAAAAATATTTTGCACTCACGTCAAATCTGAGGACGAAAATATGCTTAGAAAAATCCCAAATGTCAATGTAGCGTACCAGAGCAATTTGTCTAATTTGAATCATTGATCCCTTTTCTCACTGTAAATGGGAGACCAATACAGATTCGACAAGAAAGTTCACTACTATTTCAAGTCCACTATCATGAAGAGTGAAAGTGACACATATCTAAATGATCATATTTAGGTGTTTTTAAAGCAATTTGGCACAAATTCTCGTTCATTGGGAGTCTTGAAGGGTGTACCAGAGCAATCTGTCTTAGCGGAATCATTGATCTAATTCCTCACTGCAAATGGAGATATGAAAGGTGAATTGTAAGCAGATTTCAAGAGTCTACTATTATGAAAGTTGAAAATAAAAGATCATATTTAGGTGGGATTAAAGCAATGTGTGGAGCAAATTCTGGCTCAGGGGGAGTCTTGAAAGTCTTAAAGCGCTCAGGGGAGTCTTGAAAGGTGTATTAGAGCAATTTGTTTATGAGGAATCATTAACCTATATCATCACTGGAAATGGGAGGCAATCAACTTCAGGGAACTAAAGTCCTATTATGAAAATTAAAGTGAAACATATCTAAATGATAATATTTGGGTGGGTTTATAGTAGTGTGGAGGGAATTCTCGGTCAGGGTGAGTCTGGAAGGGTTTAAAGCATTTCAATTGAAATCATTGATCCCTTCCTCACTGGAAATGGGAAAAAAGGGTAAACGGATTTCAAGTGTAAAGACTTTGAAAAAAAAAAAAAAAAAGATCATATTTACAAGCAATTTGCAATATTTTACCAATGAATACTAATACAACAAGTTGTTAAGAGATATTATTTATTTTACATAATTAAAATATATATATATATTAGTCCAGTGTTTACAATATAACATTTTCTTATATTTTTATTAATGTATTGGTGATAAAGTTTTACCCATTGCATGACAGACAACGATTAATGAGGAAAGTGAGAATGAAATGACTGATTAGGTCCTTGTTCAGTATTTCAATGGATATTTTCATTAATATTGGATGATTAGCTTGGATTATCATCAACTGTGTTAAGAGAAGAATGAGTATTTGGCTATGATGACCTTCATTGACTGATGAAATTTATATTTCTTTATAACTGATTTGAATATCATTTTTTGGAGAAGTCAATTGTGATGGCAACAGAGAAATGGAATTTTGTATAAGTTATTAACCATAAATAATTAATTAATAGTCATTGTATGGAAGCAGTAAAACCTTCGTAACATCTCAGTAAATTATACTAAAAGTGATTAAAAAAAGTTTTTTTACAATTTATCTAGGTTTATCCGTAGTAAGGTTCAATTTCATTAATTAAGTAGGCACATGGCAGGGTGCTGAGTCCCTATTGTTTTCTCATGGCAGCCCAGGGCCCTCTCCATGGCTTTCATGGACCTGGTAGGGTCATCCTCGACCATCTTCTTCACCTTGTCGACAAAGTCGGTGTCCCTGACCTTCCTGTCGGCGCCCTCAGCCTTGGGTGCCCTCTTTATGGTGGCATCAACATCCCAGGTGTCCTCTCTTCTTACGGATACGCTGAACAGTCCGTAAGCTCACTCCTAAGGTTGAAGCAATCGTTGAATTGGAGATTTCACCTCCATTATTAACCAATGCCATGACGACGGCGAACCTCGAAAGCTCCTCGTTCCACTTATAGCTCCTTATCTCCTCATATGATCACGGCATGATGCTAACTCAACTACGTATCGTCAGC
>NW_027289822.1:0-35341 GCF_016086655.4 Lepeophtheirus salmonis | reverse complement strand
TTATTTTTCACCTTACAAGTTATGTCGAAAAATAAAGTTTATTTGAAAAATATTTTGTAATCATTAATGGGTTACGAAGGAATACATAGAACATACATCAATTTAAATACATATTTTACTAATATATAATAGAATCAAAGCATTATATATATAGAATTAAATTTGAATAAAAGAAACTGCTATTTTTCAGAGAAAAAGTTGTATATACGGTAATTTTGGGATACTGATATAAATTATAATCGAATACTGCCAAATTTTTACGATTAAAATGTTATATTTATTTCATATATTAAGTAATTACTTTATTGTTTTTGTGGTAATATTACTTTTTTTGAGGAACACTTATGAAGTATATCATTATTGATTGAAACTGAACTTGAACGAATTTAAAAAGAAGCATACAGAAAAAAAAAAAAATCATTGTCCACAGCTTACAATTTGTACCCCAATAATTAAGGAAAACACCATTTGGGAATTATTTATTACAACTTTTTATCATACTCATGAATTTCTAAGCAGTTGATACTCAAAAAGGAAATCCAGTGTTGACTTTATGTGGATATTTTATGTAATGTTTTTTTAACATTTCTTCTATATGTAGTAAAAAATTACTATACCAAGTGGTCCATTAAAATCTAAAAACTTTGAATTTTAAAATTCAAAAAAGATATAATTTACTAATTAACAATAGAATTTGAACAAAAGCAATACTATAAATAGATGTGTATCTGATCTCTCTTATTCATCAATGTATCCTCCCTTGTTGGAAGCAATTATGTTTCAAGGCAGCGACAGAATGTGCTGGCTGACCGTGGCTTTGAGGACATCAGTGTTTCGATGAAAGGACACTGCATGCCTTCCCCTCGACATACACCCAAAAATGTAGTCGATGGGGCTATTATCATGGCTGTAAGGGGTCAAAAATGTCCCAAAAAAATAGTTGAAAAGATCTCAAAAGATTCAAAAGTCTTGCAATGAAAGAAATGGGTTTCTTTTATTGCTGGTTTCAAAAGTGGCCTCTCCATCCTCAGAAGACTTTTTCCACCCACTTTATTATAGCTATCTAGACAGTCCAATGGCATTCATGGGCTTGAGGGGATTGGCCTGGGATGTTTTCTTAACTCCTCCCGCGTCCAGTTTGGCCTTTAGACAGAGTCCTTCTTCCTCTCCAACGTTTCAAACTTTCTGACATTGTGAAAGGTGGTCCTGGAGACACCCAACAGCTTGGAGTTCGTGAATAGAAAATCATCGATCTTGCTCAAGTGTCATTTTCTCGACTTGTACGTAAGCTAGAAGGCTGAAGTTTGTTTTGTTTTGTAACTAATTGTTTATACTTAAATATATGAAAAAATTTATTAATTTCAACCACTCAACCTTAATTAATTATTGAATTAATAAGTGTTCAGATTTCAATGGACTACCTGGTATGAAAAAACGTTGACTATAAGCGTAGGTCTATTATTTCTGGATTTGACTCTATTAATATGTTTGTAATCACCCAAAAACATATTTAAATTCGTTTCCATAATGTATTAAAACGAATAAAAAGGTACATCGATCACGACATTAACATACAAAATTACTTAGTATTTTATTGTCACCTGTTAATGTTCCTCCTATTCCGTCTATCAGTGTTTGAAAAATTAAATTTTTGAAAATTTTTCAAAATTTCATTTTAAAAATTGAAATATTTCAAAAAAATTCAAAACCTCACAAATACTCACAAAAAACTAAATTTTTTCAAAACTTTAATTTCAAGTAGCAAATTTGTTGGAAAAAACATCATATACTAAAATTTTTAGAAAAAAAACTATATTACCAATAGCTGTTCACAAAAAAAAAAATATTTCGAAAATTAAATTTCAATGTCTACATTCTTTGAAAAAAATATAAAATACTAAATTTTTAAAGATCACAAAAAATTTATTTTTTTCAAAAATTAAATTTCAAATATTAAATTACATAGAAAAAACTTGAAATGTTTTATATTAGCAAAAAAATTCAAAAATACACAGCTGTTTACAAAAAAATTCTAGACCCCACAGATACTCTCAAAAAATAAAAAAATTTCAAAAATTTAATCTCAATTAGTAAATTTGTTGGAAAAAAACTTCCTATACTAAAATTTTTAGAAAAAAATATGAATAACCATTAGCTCTTGACAAAAAAATTTAAAAAAATATTTCGAAAATTAAATGTCAATTACTACAATTTTGAAAAAAATACAAAAATACTAAATTTTCTGCAGGTAAATTTAAAAAAATCTATAACTATTCACTAAATATTAAATTTTTGGAAAAAAAAACTTATTATAGTTTTAAAAATTGAATTTAAAAAAATCAAAAATTTTTTAAAGGTCACAAAAATTTATTTTTTTTCAAAATTAAATTTCAAATATTAAATTTTATAGAAAGAACTTGAAATGTTTAATATTAGGAAAAAAATTCAAAATATGTAGCTCTTTACAACAAAATTTTATTTTTAGGAAGAAATTTCAAATACTAAAGGTTTTAGAAAAAAAAATTAAATATCCCATTTGTAGGAGAAAAATTTGAAAAAATTTCAAAATTTCATATTAAAAATTGAAATTTAAAAAAAAAAAAAAATTCAAAAATTTAATCTCAAGTAGTAAATTTGTAGGAAAAAACTTTATACTACAATTTTTAGAAAAAATATGAATTACCAATAGCTCTTGACAAAAAAAAAATTTCGAAAATTAAATGTCAATTATTAAATTTAAAAAAAAATATAAAATACTAATTTTTTGTATGAAAATTTAAAAAACTATTCACTAAATATTAAATTTTTGGAAAATGCAGATGGAAAGATTACCTCTGGATCTTATCAAGTTGCTCTTCCCAGGTATATTACCTGTTTTATGTTTTCTGGAAGAAAAGTTGCGAAATACATACGTAAGATATTTTGACAAGTTATAAATTGATTAAATATTACTTATTATACATATATACATACCCCAGAGAAAATTGATTGATATAATATAAAAAAAGTATTCAAACATTTTTCCTCATTTTTAATAACATCAATTTAACCTTATTTTTCACAATAGCATAGACATGCAAGACTTATGCATTTTAATATTCGCCCTGCATTTTGTATACATTGGTATGTAATTTCAATCAACAATCATTATTAGAGTAATGTTGTGAGACAGTTCTTCTTAAAATAGAAAACAAAAAATTGAATTGACATTTTGTTATTGAAAGGGGAAAAAATGCCTGATTTCCAAATTCAAAGTAATCCATAGATTAAATATGTTAATAGATCCTGACAATGTTGACCTTGTTTTAACGATGATAAGTCTACTATAAAATACATTATACATATCTCTTTGAATTAGAAAAATGCATTTTTTTTAAAGCAAATGTCAGTTATGGAGAAAAATAAAGAAAATAAACGCTGGAATACATAATCAGACATTGCTTCATTGTGTATATTTCCATAAATTTTGCAATGAGACACTTTTGCGGTTTAATATACATATATGTATATCACTTCAATAATTGCAAAGAAATAATCTGGATTAAAACGCAAAATATTCCTTATGTTCCTCTCTCTTGAACCGGTGTTATGTAATGTAACCATACAAGGGGCTATAGGTAGGTGAAATAAACGAAATCTCAATTAAATAATAATGGAAGTCTCTTGTAACAATATTCACCAACTTTCAAAAAATGCTCCAATTCAAAATTCCATCCGTTCTCCTAGCCTCCGTTCTTGGAGATCGCCATGCCTCATATCATGCCCCTTCTCCGTCCTACAAACCAACACACTACAATGAGAGCCCCCAACCCTATGCCTTCAAATATGGTGTCTCTGATGACTACTCTGGAACTCAGTTCACAGCTGAAGAAAATGCAGATGGAAAGATCACGTCCTGATCCTATCAAGTTGTTCTTCCAAAACATGCTCACAAGCCAGCTCCATATCACACACCAACTCCAGCCTACAAACCAGTGCATTCTCCATCTTATCATGCTTAAAACCATTAGATATTTGTATTTATCTGCATCTATATTTATTATTATTTATTTAGAAGATGTCGTGTTAAATGTTAAATGAATAAATATTAATAGTAGAGATTATTTGACAAACAAATGTGATAAATTTCTTATCAATAATTATGCAAATTGACTGGACATCTTTTATATTTTAAGCAATAATAAAATCGATAAGAACAGATATTAAATTAAAATGTTATATTGAAAGTAACCCATTGCCACTTCTTTGCCATTTAGATAAATTGATTGACCAATGTAATTTTTAAGAACAGTTGCCGTTCTTCGATCTACAAGAGATAAGAATGAAAATTACTTCTGAGTTTATAGTAAAGTATATTTTTTTAAATTCATCTTACTGCAATTACCATATTCGTTGTTTATTACTCTTAGACTAGTGGGTTTCAAACTTTTTGTTTACCTCCGGAAAAATATTGAAATCCTCAAATACTATCCTTATAACCAAACTGAATATACAATGGTAGAGGATTAACCCATTTGTGAAGTTTCTTATACGCACCACCAGGTGGATCTCGCGTATCAGAGTCTGACAACCACTACATCACGTATTTTAAGATAGTATGTATATGATCTGAGACTGGATCAGTGTAGTAAGATGCATTTTTAACTTAAGTAATCAGTATTTGAGTGAAAGAAACTAAGTCAGTTCTACAAGACTGAATTATTATTCACCATGACAATTGATTGGCAGAGTTTTTGACACCTTTAAACGCCTATCAAGTCAAGTTTTCAGGTTAAATTTTGCTGAATATGTTTATTGGACTTATTTGTTGCCTTTTTTTTTTTGTTCAAATTTTCCGACTGAGATGACATTTTTTTCGACTCAAATATAAAATAACTTTTTTGAAAAGACATTTCCATTTTTTTTCCTGTCATTTTTTTAAAATTTTCTGACTAACATTCCATTTTTTTGATATAATAATAGTCCCTAGGGCTTGTAATCTACAGATGCAAACATAGTATCTCAATTTGTCAAGATCGAAGGTTGAGATCTCTAATTAATTAACAACAGTGCTGTTCAATTTTTCTCGTTGATAATTACTTCAAAAAACTGAATCCACCAATGTTTAGGACTATGAATAATAATTAAGAGAAAGTCTGAATTTGCAATTGTAATCGAAACTTCAGGCCGCTCATCAATGTTTATATAATCTTTTTTAAATTTTATAAATCCTTTAAAAAAATATCTAATTTAGAAGATTAATAATTTTTCTTATTTTTCAATACGAAAAAGTTTATATTATGAAAAAAATATATATATATATTGACACAACGTTTTTCATGTTTGTTTTTGTGTTTTGAAAAATATATATTAAATATGCTTCTAAAAATGATAAGGTCAGTTTCGTTCTTTGTTATTTACTTAATAATTACAAACATTATTTGTATTTTATCAGAATGTTAAGAAATAATTAAATAGTATTTTTGAATTCAAAAATAAGTATATTGACTCTAAATATTAGATATGATAACTATTTTGAATCTGATTACACAATTTCTAAAATTATTGGAAACAACTAAATTTAATTCATATATATATATGTATTTGCAATTAAATTGGCCCTCTGATCAAATTTATAAAGCCCATTAAACAAAGTATAATCAGATTTAAAATGATAGGTACAAAATATATTTACTCTTTTTAAACCTTGACAAATTCTATCATTATAAATGCAATATCAAACATTGGAAATCTAGCTTTACTTTAAGAGAATATTTGCATTAATGAATCGGACAAAAGTTTTACTTAAATTTTCTTATATAAATCAAACTTGAATATATTTGAAAATGAAGCATAACCCCCACATTTAAGGTGTGCATAGATACAAGGGCTCAAAAGAATAATAAAAGATCCCTATCGAAGAAAATGCTGGCCCGAAAAAAAAAAAAAGGAAATCAAAAGCGTGTATAAAATGACTGACGTAAGAACCCAAGGCTCATCAGATTCAGTTGTATCCTTCATCGACTAACATCCTCAACAAAATGTACAAATATATCGTAGCTTTTGCTCTCCTTTCCTCTGTCTATGGCAGTCATCACGCTCCAACTCCTGCTTCCTATGACGCACCAAAACCTGCTACCTATGATGCACCAGCACCAACCCCAGCTCCTACCATCCTCTCCGACCTGCTCCATACCACGCCCCTTCTCCTTCCTACAAACCCACAAATACGAAGAAGCACCACAACCCTATGCTTTCCAATATGGTGTAGCTGATGACTACACTGGCTCCAACTTCTCAGCTGAAGAAAATGCTGATGGAAAGATCACCTCCGGATCCTACAAAGTAGCTCTTCCCGATGGTCGTATTCAAACTGTTACTTATACAGTTGATGCCTACAATGGATTCGTCGCTGATGTTCAATACGAAGGAACTCCTGTCTACCCCAAGTACGAACCCAAGCCATCTTCCTACAAGGCTGCTCCCATCCCAGCTTACAAGCCCACTCCTTCCTACAAGCCTGCTCCCTCTTATAAGGCTTAAAAGAATATTTACATATTTATTTATTTATTATTATTTTTCACCTTACAAGTTATGTCGAAAAATAAAGTTTATTTGAAAAATATTTTGTAATCATTAATGGGTTACGAAGGAATACATAGAACATACATCAATTTAAATACATATTTTACTAATATATAATAGAATCAAAGCATTATATATATAGAATTAAATTTGAATAAAAGAAACTGCTATTTTTCAGAGAAAAGTTGTATATATCTGGATTTTTCATATATCCGAAGTTATTAAAAAAACGGTAATTTTGGGATACTGATATAAATTATAATCGAATACTGCCAAATTTTTACGATTAAAATGTCATATATTAAGTAATTACTTTATTGTTTTTGTGGTAATATTACTTTTTTTTGAGGAACACTTATGAAGTATATCATTATTGATTGAAACTGAACTTGAACGAATTTAAAAAGAAGCATACAGAAAAAAAAAAAATCATTGTCCACAGCTTACAATTTGTACCCCAATAATTAAGGAAAACACCATTTGGGAATTATTTATTACAACTTTTTTATCATACTCATGAATTTCTAAGCAGTTGATACTCAAAAAGGAACGAAAAAGTTGACTTTATGTGGATATTTTACGTAATGTTTCTTTTAACATTTCTTCTATATGTAGTAAAAAAAATTACTATACCAAGTGGTCCATTAAAATCTAAAAACTTTGAATTTTAAAATTCAAAAAGATATAATTTACTAATTAACAATAGAATTTGAACAAAAGCAATACTATAAATAGATGTGTATCTGACCTCTCTTATTCATCAATGTATCCTCCCTTGTTGGAAGCAATTATGTTTCAAGGCGGCGACAGAATGTGCTGGCTGACCGTGGCTTTGAGGACATCAGTGTTTCGATGAAGGACACTGCATGCCTTCCCCTCGACATACACCCAAAAATGTAGTCGATGGGGCTATTATCATGGCTGTAAAGGGGCCAAAAATGTCCCAAAAAAAAATAGTTGAAAAGATCTCAAAAGATTCAAAAAAGTCTTCCAATGAAAGAAATGGGTTTCTTTTATTGCTGGTTTCAAAAGTGGCCTCTCCATCCTAAGAAGACTTTTTCCACCCACTTTATTATAGCTATCTAGACAGTCCAATGGCATTCATGGGCTTGAGGGGATTGGCCTGGGATGTTTTCTTAACTCCTCCCGCGTCCAGTTTGGCCTTTAGACAGAGTCCTTCTTCCTCTCCAACGTTTCAAACTTTCTGACATTGTGAAAGGTGGTCCTGGAGACACCCAACAGCTTGGAGTTCGTGAATAGAAAATCATCGATCTTGCTCAAGTGTCATTTTCTCGACTTGTACGTAAGCTAGAAGGCTGAAGTTTGTTTTGTTTTGTAACTAATTGTTTATACTTAAATATATGAAAAAATTTATTAATTTCAACCACTCAACCTTAATTAATTATTGAATTAATAAGTGTTCAGATTTCAATGGACTACCTGGTATGAAAAAACGTTGACTATAAGCGTAGGTCTATTATTTCTGGATTTGACTCTATTAATATGTTTGTAATCACCCAAAATATATTTAAATTCGTTTCCATAATGTATTAAAACGAATAAAAAGGTACATCGATCACGACATTAACATGCAAAATTACTTAGTATTTTATTGTCACCTGTTAATGTTCCTCCTATTCCGTCTATCAGTGTTTGAAAATTAAATTTTTGAAAATTTTTTTCAAAATTTCATTTTAAAATTGAAATATTTCAAAAAAATTCAAAACCTCACAAATACTCACAAAAACTAAATTTTTTCAAAACTTTAATTTCAAGTAGCAAATTTGTTGGAAAAAACATCATATACTAAAATTTTTAGAAAAAAACTATATTACCAATAGCTGTTCACAAAAAAAAAAAATATTTCGAAAATTAAATTTCAATGTCTACATTCTTTGAAAAAATATAAAATACTAAATTTTTAAAGATCACAAAAAAATTTATTTTTTCAAAAATTAAATTTCAAATATTAAATTACATAGAAAAACTTGAAATGTTTTATATTAGCAAAAAAATTCAAAATACACAGCTGTTTACAAAAAAAAACAGATACTCTCAAAAAAATAAAAATTTAATCTCAATTAGTAAATTTGTTGGAAAAAAACTTCCTACAAAATTTTTAGAAAAAAATATGAATAACCATTAGCTCTTGACAAAAAAAAAATTAAAAAAAAAAACTAAAAAATTTTCATTTAAAACTAATTTTTGATACTCTCAAAAAATAAAAAATTTCAAAAATTTAATCTCAAGTAGTAAATTTGTTGGAAAAAAAATCTTTCTATACTACAAATTTTTATTAGAAAAAAATAAAAATGAATTACCAATAGCCCATTTGTAGGAGAAAAATTTGAAAATTTCAAAATTGACAAAAAAAAAAAAATCGAAAATTAAATGTCAATTATTAAATTTAAAAAAAAAAATATAAAATACTAAATTTTTTGTATGAAAATTTAAAAAATCTATAACTATTCACTAAATATTAAATTTTTTGGAAAATGCAGATGGAAAGATTACCTCTGGATCTTATCAAGTTGCTCTTCCCAGGTATATTACCTGTTTTATGTTTTCTGGAAGAAAAGTTGCGAAATACATACGTAAGATATTTTGACAAGTTATAAATTGATTAAATATTACTTATTATACATATATATTAGTACATACCCCAGAGAAAATTGATTGATATAATATAAAAGTATTCAAACATTTTTCCTCATTTTTAATAACATCAATTTAACCTTATTTTTCACAATAGCATAGACATGCAAGACTTATGCATTTTAATATTCGCCCTGCATTTTTGTATTCATTGGTATGTAATTTCAATCAACAATCATTATTAGAGTAATGTTGTGAGACAGTTCTTCTTAAAATAGAAAACAAAAAATTGAATTGACATTTTGTTATTGAAAGGGGAAAAATGCCTGATTTCCAAATTCAAAGTAATCCATAGATTAAATATGTTAATAGATCCTGACAATGTTGACCTTGTTTTAACGATGATAAGTCTACTATAAAATACATTATACATATCTCTTTGAATTAGAAAATGCATTTTTTTGAAAGCAAATGTCAGTTATGGAGAAAAATAAAGAAAATAAACGCTGGAATACATAATCAGACATTGCTTCATTGTGTATATTTCCATAAATTTTGCAATGAGACACTTTTGCGGTTTAATATACATATATGTATATCACTTCAATAATTGCAAAGAAATAATCTGGATTAAAACGCAAAATATTCCTTATGTTCCTCTCTCTTGAACCGGTGTTATGTAATGTAACCATACAAGGGGCTATAGGTAGGTGAAATAAACGAAATCTCAATTAAATAATAATGGAAGTCTCTTGTAACAATATTCACCAACTTTCAAAAATGCTCCAATTCAAAATTCCATCCGTTCTCCTAGCCTCCGTTCTTGGAAATCGCCATGCTCCTCATCATCCAGCACCAGCTCCTTACCTTGCCCCTTCTCCGTCCTACAAACCAACACACTACAATGAGAGCCCCCAACCCTATGCCTTCAAATATGGTGTCTCTGATGACTACTCTGGAACTCAGTTCACAGCTGAAGAAAATGCAGATGGAAAGATCACGTCCTGATCCTATCAAGTTGTTCTTCCAAAACATGCTCACAAGCCAGCTCCATATCACACACCAACTCCAGCCTACAAACCAGTGCATTCTCCATCTTATCATGCTTAAAACCATTAGATATTTGTATTTATCTGCATCTATATTTATTATAATTTATTTAGAAGATGTCGTGTTAAATGTTAAATGAATAAATATTAATAGTAGAGATTATTTGACAAACAAATGTGATAAATTTTTTATCAATAATTATGCAAATTGACTGGACATCTTTTATATTTTAAGCAATAATAAAATCGATAAGAACAGATATTAAATTAAAATGTTATATTGAAAGTAACAACCCATTGCCACTTCTTTGCCATTTAGATAAATTGATTGACCAATGTAATTTTTAAGAACAGTTGCCGTTCTTCGATCTGCAAGAGATAAGAATGAAAATTACTTCTGAGTTTATAGTAAAGTATATTTTTTTAATTCATCTTACTGCAATTACCATATTCGTTGTTTATTACTCTTAGACTAGTGGGTTTCAAACTTTTTGTTTACCTCCGGAAAAATATTGAAATCCTCAAATACTATCGTTATAACCAAACTGAATATACAATGGTAGAGGATTAACCCATTTGTGAAGTTTCTTATACGCACCACCAGGTGGATCTCGTGTATCAGAGTCTGACAACCACTACATCACGTATTTTAAGATAGTATGTATATGATCTGAGACTGGATCAGTGTAGTAAGATGCATTTTTAACTTAAGTAATCAGTATTTGAGTTAAAAAAACTAAGTCAGTTCTACAAGACTGAATTATTATTCTCCATGACAATTGATTGGCAGAGTTTTTGACCACTTTAAATGCCTATGAAGTCAAGTTTTCAGGTTAAATTTTGCTGAATATGTTTATTGGACTTATTTGTTGCCTTTTTTTTTTTTTTTTTTGTTCAAATTTTCCGACTGAGATGACATTTTTTTCGACTCAAATATAAAATAACTTTTTTGAAAAGACATTTCCATTTTTTTCCTGTCATTTTTTTAAAATTTTCTGACTAACATTCCATTTTTTTTTGATATAATAATAGTCCCTAGGGCTTGTAATCTACAGATGCAAACATAGTATCTCAATTTGTCAAGATCGAAGGTTGAGATCTCTAATTAATTAACAACAGTGCTGTTCAATTTTTCTCGTTGATAATTACTTCAAAAACTGAATCCACCAATGTTTAGGACTATGAATAATAATTAAGAGAAAGTCTGAATTTGCAATTGTAATCGAAACTTCAGGCCGCTCATCAATGTTTATATAATCTTTTTTAAATTTTATAAATCCTTTAAAAAAATATCTAATTTAGAAGATTAATAATTTTTCTTATTTTTCAATACGAAAAAGTTTATATTATGAAAAAAATATATATTTTTTCACACAACGTTTTTCATGTTTGTTTTTGTGTTTTGAAAAATATATATTAAATATGCTTCTAAAAAATGATAAGGTCAGTTTCGTTCTTTGTTATTTACTTAATAATTACAAACATTATTTGTATTTTATCAGAATGTTAAGAAATAATTAAATAGTATTTTTGAATTCAAAAATAAGTATATTTTGAATCTGAATTGATTACACAATTTCTAAAATTATTGGAACCAACTAAATTTAATTCATATATATATATGTATTTGCAATTAAATTGGCCCTCTGATCAAATTTATAAAGCCCATTAAACAAAGTATAATCAGATTTAAAATGATAGGTACAAAATATATTTACTCTTTTTAAACCTTGACAAATTCTATCATTATAAATGCAATATCAAACATTGGAAATCTAGCTTTACTTTAAGAGAATATTTGTATTAATGAATGGGACAAAAGTTTTACTTAAATTTTCTTATATAAATCAAACTTGAATATATTTGAAAATGAAGCATAACCCCCACATTTAAGGTGTGCATAGATACAAGGGCTCAAAAGAATAATAAAAGTTCCCTATTGAAGAAAATGCTGGCCCGAAAAAAAAAAAAGAAGGAAATCAAAAGCGTGTATAAAATGACTGACGTAAGAACCCAAGGCTCATCAGATTCAGTTGTATCCTTCATCGACTAACATCCTCAACAAAATGTACAAATATATCGTAGCTTTTGCTCTCCTTTCCTCTGTCTATGGCAGTCATCACGCTCCAACTCCTGCTTCCTATGACGCACCAAAACCTGCTACCTATGATGCACCAGCACCAACCCCAGCTCCTTACCATCCTCCACGACCTGCTCCATACCACGCCCCTGCTCCTTCCTACAAACCCACCAAATACGAAGAAGCACCACAACCCTATGCTTTCCAATATGGTGTAGCTGATGACTACACTGGCTCCAACTTCTCAGCTGAAGAAAATGCTGATGGAAAGATCACCTCCGGATCCTACAAAGTAGCTCTTCCCGATGGTCGTATTCAAACTGTTACTTATACAGTTGATGCCTACAATGGATTCGTCGCTGATGTTCAATACGAAGGAACTCCTGTCTACCCCAAGTACGAACCCAAGCCATCTTCCTACAAGGCTGCTCCCATCCCAGCTTACAAGCCCACTCCTTCCTACAAGCCTGCTCCCTCTTATAAGGCTTAAAGAATATTTACATATTTATTTATTTATTATTATTTTTCACTTTACAAGTTAGGTCGAAAAATAAAGTTTATTTGAAAAATATTTTGTTATCATTTATGGGTTACGAAGGAATACATAGAACATACATCAATTTAAATACATATTTTACTAATATATAATAGAATCAAAGCATTATATATATAGAATTAAATTTGAATAAAAGAAACTGCTATTTTTCAGAGAAAAAGTTGTATATATCTGGATTTTTCATATATCCGAAGTTATTAAAAAAACGGTAATTTTGGGATACTGATATAAATTATAATCGAATACTGCCAAATTTTTACGATTAAAATGTCATATATTAAGTAATTACTTTATTGTTTTTGTGGTAATATTACTTTTTTTTGAGGAACACTTATGAAGTATATCATTATTGATTGAAACTGAACTTGAACGAATTTAAAAAGAAGCATACAGAAAAAAAAAAAAATCATTGTCCACAGCTTACAATTTGTACCCCAATAATTAAGGAAAACACCATTTGGGAATTATTTATTACAACTTTTTTATCATACTCATGAATTTCTAAGCAGTTGATACTCAAAAAGGAACGAAAAAGTTGACTTTATGTGGATATTTTACGTAATGTTTCTTTTAACATTTCTTCTATATGTAGTAAAAAATTACTATACCAAGTGGTCCATTAAAATCTAAAAACTTTGAATTTTAAAATTCAAAAAGATATAATTTACTAATTAACAATAGAATTTGAACAAAAGCAATACTATAAATAGATGTGTATCTGACCTCTCTATTCATCAATGTATCCTCCCTTGTTGGAAGCAATTATGTTTCAAGGCGGCGACAGAATGTGCTGGCTGACCGTGGCTTTGAGGACATCAGTGTTTCGATGAAGGACACTGCATGCCTTCCCCTCGACATACACCCAAAAATGTAGTCGATGGGGCTATTATCATGGCTGTAAGGGGCCAAAAATGTCCCAAAAAAAAATAGTTGAAAAGATCTCAAAAGATTCAAAAAGTCTTGCAATGAAAGAAATGGGTTTCTTTTATTGCTGGTTTCAAAAGTGGCCTCTCCATCCTCAGAAGACTTTTTCCACCCACTTTATTATAGCTATCTAGACAGTCCAATGGCATTCATGGGCTTGAGGGGATTGGCCTGGGATGTTTTCTTAACTCCTCCCGCGTCCAGTTTGGCCTTTAGACAGAGTCCTTCTTCCTCTCCAACGTTTCAAACTTTCTGACATTGTGAAAGGTGGTCCTGGAGACACCCAACAGCTTGGAGTTCGTGAATAGAAAATCATCGATCTTGCTCAAGTGTCATTTTCTCGACTTGTACGTAAGCTAGAAGGCTGAAGTTTGTTTTGTTTTGTAACTAATTGTTTATACTTAAATATATGAAAAAATTTATTAATTTCAACCACTCAACCTTAATTAATTATTGAATTAATAAGTGTTCAGATTTCAATGGACTACCTGGTATGAAAAAACGTTGACTATAAGCGTAGGTCTATTATTTCTGGATTTGACTCTATTAATATGTTTGTAATCACCCAAAAATATATTTAAATTCGTTTCCATAATGTATTAAAACGAATAAAAAGGTACATCGATCACGACATTAACATACAAAATTACTTAGTATTTTATTGTCACCTGTTAATGTTCCTCCTATTCCGTCTATCAGTGTTTGAAAAATTAAATTTTTGAAAATTTTTTCAAAATTTCATTTTAAAAATTGAAATATTTCAAAAAAAAATTCAAAACCTCACAAATACTCACAAAAAACTAAATTTTTTCAAAACTTTAATTTCAAGTAGCAAATTTGTTGGAAAAAACATCATATACTAAAATTTTTAGAAAAAAAACTATATTACCAATAGCTGTTCACAAAAAAATAAAAAAATATTTCGAAAATTAAATTTCAATGTCTACATTCTTTGAAAAAAATATAAAATACTAAATTTTTAAAGATCACAAAAAATTTATTTTTTTCAAAAATTAAATTTCAAATATTAAATTACATAGAAAAAACTTGAAATGTTTTATATTAGCAAAAAAATTCAAAAATACACAGCTGTTTACAAAAAAAAAATTCTAGACCCCACAGATACTCTCAAAAAAAAAAAAATTTCAAAAATTTAATCTCAATTAGTAAATTTGTTGGAAAAAAACTTCCTATACTAAAATTTTTAGAAAAAAATATGAATAACCATTAGCTCTTGACAAAAAAATTTAAAAAAATATTTCGAAAATTAAATGTCAATTACTACAATTTTTGAAAAAAATACAAAATACTAAATTTTCTGCAGGTAAATTTAAAAAATCTATAACTATTCACTAAATATTAAATTTTTTGGAAAAAAAAAACTTATTATAGTTTTAAAAATTGAATTTAAAAAAAATCAAAAATTTTTTAAAGGTCACAAAAATTTATTTTTTCAAAAATTAAATTTCAAATATTAAATTTTATAGAAAGAACTTGAAATGTTTAATATTAGGAAAAAAATTCAAAAATATGTAGCTCTTTACAACAAAATTTTATTTTTAGGAAGAAATTTCAAATACTAAAGGTTTTAGAAAAAAAAAATTAAATATCCCATTTGTAGGAGAAAAATTTGAAAAAAATTTCAAAATTTCATATTAAAAATTGAAATTTAAAAAAAAAAAAAAATTCAAAAATTTAATCTCAAGTAGTAAATTTGTAGGAAAAAAACTTTTTATACTACAATTTTTAGAAAAAAATATGAATTACCAATAGCTCTTGACAAAAAAAAATTTCGAAAATTAAATGTCAATTATTAAATTTAAAAAAAAAAATATAAAATACTAAATTTTTTGTATGAAAATTTAAAAAATCTATAACTATTCACTAAATATTAAATTTTTTGGAAAATGCAGATGGAAAGATTACCTCTGGATCTTATCAAGTTGCTCTTCCCAGGTATATTACCTGTTTTATGTTTTCTGGAAGAAAAGTTGCGAAATACATACGTAAGATGTTTTGACAAGTTATAAATTGATTAAATATTACTTATTATACATATATATTAGTACATACCCCAGAGAAAATTGATTGATATAATATAAAAGTATTCAAACATTTTTCCTCATTTTTAATAACATCAATTTAACCTTATTTTTCACAATAGCATAGACATGCAAGACTTATGCATTTTAATATTCGCCCTCCATTTTTGTATTCATTGGTATGTAATTTCAATCAACAATCATTATTAGAGTAATGTTGTGAGACAGTTCTTCTTAAAATAGAAAACAAAAAATTGAATTGACATTTTGTTATTGAAAGGGGAAAAATGCCTGATTTCCAAATTCAAAGTAATCCATAGATTAAATATGTTAATAGATCCTGACAATGTTGACCTTGTTTTAACGATGATAAGTCTACTATAAAATACATTATACATATCTCTTTGAATTAGAAAAATGCATTTTTTTTAAAGCAAATGTCAGTTATGGAGAAAAATAAAGAAAATAAACGCTGGAATACATAATCAGACATTGCTTCATTGTGTATATTTCCATAAATTTTGCAATGAGACACTTTTGCGGTTTAATATACATATATGTATATCACTTCAATAATTGCAAAGAAATAATCTGGATTAAAACGCAAAATATTCCTTATGTTCCTCTCTCTTGAACCGGTGTTATGTAATGTAACCATACAAGGGGCTATAGGTAGGTGAAATAAACGAAATCTCAATTAAATAATAATGGAAGTCTCTTGTAACAATATTCACCAACTTTCAAAAATGCTCCAATTCAAAATTCCATCCGTTCTCCTAGCCTCCGTTCTTGGAGATCGCCATGCTCCTCATCATCCAGCACCAGCTCCTTATCATGCCCCTTCTCCGTCCTACAAACCAACACACTACAATGAGAGCCCCCAACCCTATGCCTTCAAATATGGTGTCTCTGATGACTACTCTGGAACTCAGTTCACAGCTGAGGAAAATGCAGATGGAAAGATCACGTCCTGATCCTATCAAGTTGTTCTTCCAAAACATGCTCACAAGCCAGCTCCATATCACACACCAACTCCAGCCTACAAACCAGTGCATTCTCCATCTTATCATGCTTAAAACCATTAGATATTTGTATTTATCTGCATCTATATTTATTATAATTTATTTAGAAGATGTCGTGTTAAATGTTAAATGAATAAATATTAATAGTAGAGATTATTTGACAAACAAATGTGATACATTTGTTTGTCAATAATTATGCAAATTGACTGGACATCTTTTATATTTTAAGTAATAATAAAATCGATAAGAACAGATATTAAATTAAAATGTTATATTGAAAGTAACCCATTGCCACTTCTTTGCCATTTAGATAAATTGATTGACCAATGTAATTTTTAAGAACAGTTGCCGTTCTTCGATCTGCAAGAGATAAGAATGAAAATTACTTCTGAGTTTATAGTAAAGTATATTTTTTTAAATTCATCTTACTGCAATTACCATATTCGTTGTTTATTACTCTTAGACTAGTGGGTTTCAAACTTTTTGTTTACCTCCGGAAAAATATTGAAATCCTCAAATACTATCGTTATAACCAAACTGAATATACAATGGTAGAGGATTAACCCATTTGTGAAGTTTCTTATACGCACCACCAGGTGGATCTCGCGTATCAGAGTCTGACAACCACTACATCACGTATTTTAAGATAGTATGTATATGATCTGAGACTGGATCAGTGTAGTAAGATGCATTTTTAACTTAAGTAATCAGTATTTGAGTGAAAGAAACTAAGTCAGTTCTACAAGACTGAATTATTATTCTCCATGACAATTGATTGGCAGAGTTTTTGACCACTTTAAATGCCTATCAAGTCAAGTTTTCAGGTTAAATTTTGCTGAATATGTTTATTGGACTTATTTGTTGCCTTTTTTTTTTTTGTTCAAATTTTCCGACTGAGATGACATTTTTTTCGACTCAAATATAAAATAACTTTTTTGAAAAGACATTTCCATTTTTTTCCTGTCATTTTTTTAAAATTTTCTGACTAACATTCCATTTTTTTTGGATATAATAATAGTCCCTAGGGCTTGTAATCTACAGATGCAAACATAGTATCTCAATTTGTCAAGATCGAAGGTTGAGATCTCTAATTAATTAACAACAGTGCTGTTCAATTTTTCTCGTTGATAATTACTTCAAAAAACTGAATCCACCAATGTTTAGGACTATGAATAATAATTAAGAGAAAGTCTGAATTTGCAATTGTAATCGAAACTTCAGGCCGCTCATCAATGTTTATATAATCTTTTTTAAATTTTATAAATCCTTTAAAAAATATCTAATTTAGAAGATTAATAATTTTTCTTATTTTTTCAATACGAAAAAGTTTATACTATGAAAAAAAAAATATATATTTTCACACAACGTTTTTCATGTTTGTTTTTGTGTTTTGAAAAATATATATTAAATATGCTTCTAAAAAATGATAAGGTCAGTTTCGTTCTTTGTTATTTACTTAATAATTACAAACATTATTTGTATTTTATCAGAATGTTAAGAAATAATTAAATAGTATTTTTGAATTCAAAAATAAGTATATTGACTCTAAATATTAGATATGATAACTATTTTGAATCTGATTACACAATTTCTAAAATTATTGGAAACAACTAAATTTAATTCATATATATATATGTATTTGCAATTAAATTGGCCCTCTGATCAAATTTATAAAGCCCATGAAACAAAGTATAATCAGATTTAAAATGTTAGGTACAAAATATATTTACTCTTTTTAAACCTTGACAAATTCTATCATTATAAATGCAATATCAAACATTGGAAATCTAGCTTTACTTTAAGAGAATATTTGTATTAATGAATCGGACAAAAGTTTTACTTAAATTTTCTTATATAAATCAAACTTGAATATATTTGAAAATGAAGCATAACCCCCACATTTAAGGTGTGCATAGATACAAGGGCTCAAAAGAATAATAAAAGATCCCTATCGAAGAAAATGCTGGCCCGAAAAAAAAAAAAAAAGGAAATCAAAAGCGTGTATAAAATGACTGACGTAAGAACCCAAGGCTCATCAGATTCAGTTGTATCCTTCATCGACTAACATCCTCAACAAAATGTACAAATATATCGTAGCTTTTGCTCTCCTTTCCTCTGTCTATGGCAGTCATCACGCTCCAACTCCTGCTTCCTATGACGCACCAAAACCTGCTACCTATGATGCACCAGCACCAACCCCAGCTCCTTACCATCCTCTCCGACCTGCTCCATACCACGCCCCTGCTCCTTCCTACAAACCCACCAAATACGAAGAAGCACCACAACCCTATGCTTTCCAATATGGTGTAGCTGATGACTACACTGGCTCCAACTTCTCAGCTGAAGAAAATGCTGATGGAAAGATCACTTCCGGATCCTACAAAGTAGCTCTTCCCGATGGTCGTATTCAAACTGTTACTTATACAGTTGATGCCTACAATGGATTCGTCGCTGATGTTCAATACGAAGGAACTCCTGTCTACCCCAAGTACGAACCCAAACCATCTTCCTACAAGGCTGCTCCCGTCCCAGCTTACAAGCCCACTCCCTCTTATAAAGCTTAAAAAATTATATATATATGTATATTTATTTATTTATTATATCAAAATGTGAAGCTTAATAATAAACTGATTGTTTTTTTAAAATTTGATAAATATTTTATCGATCCTTTACAATTGGTAATTATAAAATAGAAACATCTAACAATTGGAGACCATAACTATTGAAAAAAAAAAATATTTCACCTATCCATTTGGTATCAATCATCTACATAATTTGTCAAAATATCACAAATAAAATATGTGAGATGGGAATGCAATTTCGAAAAACAGTATAAATAAACGTTAAATTATAACTATTTGCTAAATGAAAAAAACTGATAATTATGTAATATTAATTGAAGGGAGGGAGACAATGAGCGGCAATATTATCTTGTAGCTTGAGTGATCATTCTGTAACTATGTATGTATAGCATTTAAGGGTTAGTTGGTATACTTTTCACCTTTAGGTATATTATTCAGAATAGTGTTTTGGAGGTCTCAGGTGTGTTTTTTTGTTATTTTTTTGCAAAGTTTAAAATAATATGTACATAACTTTTGGCACTAACATAATAGCATATTTCATACTTTATATATAATCAGTATTGGCACATTTTCAGTCGTTGTTATCGATAAATTATAAAAGAAAATATTAGTATATAATGTTATAAAAAGTTGTAAAAAAAATATTAGTTCAACAAAATAAAATTATTTTTAATGATCCAATAAACATAATAATAATTCTATATAAAAAATGCAATAATTATTTATAGGGGATTTATATGGTATATTTTTGACTATTTTGATGAAAATTACTCGTTGATCATTATTGGTTGGTACATTATAGACTTCAAATACCTAGAGTTACATTACTCATCAATATAAATATAACCAATAATATTGATTTAAGTCAATCAAACGAAATTATAAGGCTAAATTCACACTTCAAACTTTGTTATAACTAAATCAAAATCTTGTGAAGCAATTTCATTTTCTAAAAAAAAGTTGCATATAACATTTTATAGCTTTCCCCCAAAAAAAAAAAAAACGTCATTTTATTTATTTTTTATCAAAAGTAAAAATGTAGATCAATACAGATTTTTTTGTTGCCCAAATTTTACTGCTAGACCCGCCATACCGAAGTTGTACCGAATTAATAAAAATGATTACGATCTTAGACCGGTCTAGGAATTCCAGATTGAAATTCACAACATTTTTTAGTTAAAATGTCATATTTATTAATTAAAATAGGTGTTATAGGATCTATAAATTGTAAATATGCATAATGAACGAGGGAATAACTAAAAGTTATTTAACCTGATTTATACAAAACATGGGAGTCAATTATATATGGAACATTATGTATAATCCATGATATACATATATATCTACAAATATATCTATTTTTCAACTTAAATACCTCATATTTCTAATCAATAGAAATTTTAAATAAATCCTTAATTAATAATAGTGACCAAGGTTTGAAGGGCGTTCAAAACAAACAATGACCCCTAAGAGGTGTGGTTATTTCCTCAATTGTTATCCGTTACATATTACACATATGCTTCAAAGTATACAAAAGCACCATTAGTAAAATAACAGACCTTTAAAATCTCAAAAGTATATATTGACAATAAATTGTATTTGAAATCATCAATTCAAAAGTGACTCCTCTTCCAACAACATTCAATAACTCACAAAAATGTTTCGATTCATGGTTGCATCCATTCTTCTGTCCTCCGTTCTAGGAGATCACCATGTTCCTCATCATTCAGAACCAGCTCCTTATCATGCCCCTTCTCCATCTTACAAGCCGACACACTACGATGAGAGCCCCCAACCCTATGCCTTCAAATATGGTGTCTCTGATGACTACTCTGGAGCTCAGTTCACAGCTGAGGAAAATGCGGATGGAAAGATTACCTCTGGATCCTATCAAGTTGCTCTTCCCGATGGTCGTATTCAAACCGTGACCTACACCGTTGATGGATACAATGGTTTCGTTGCTGATGTTGCCTATGAGGGAACTCCTAGTTATCCCAAGTACGAGCCAAAACATGCCCACAACCCAGCTCCATATCAAGCACCTGCTCCATCCTATAAGCCAGCTCCATATCACGCACCTCCCCCAACCTATAAGCCAGCCCCTTCTTACAAACCCACTCCTACGCCAGCATATAAGCCAGCTCCTTCCTACGAACCCACTCCTATTCCATCTTACAAAGCTTAAGCATTCTCTTTAAAAAATTATCTTATTTAGGTATTAAAAATAAAGTATATTTATTTGCTAAATGTGTTGTAAAATCAATTAAATTATTTTGAACATAATTTTTTAGTTCAACCTTTAAAATAAAAATTAATACATATTTCATGTGTTTTTCTTTACACTGTCGGAGACAAAGATGGATGATATCGGGTGACAATATTTTTATTTCCAAAAAAAAAGAGGACACGTTGTCGGATCAATGACGGCTTAGGGGTTTGAAGGTGTTAATATTTTGACAATAGTTAAATTTAAGAACACTTACATATTTTAACAATGCTTTACTTTTGAGATTCTTTTAAATAAATAAATAATAGTTTTGGTTGTTTGATTTTATATTTTAAGTCGAACAAAAATCCAAAAATATGAATCATGAATTTAGAAAGAAAAAAAAGTCCCCGAACGCTCTGGATAGGATCAATAAAGATCACATATTCAAAAGGAAAAGATGACGGTTGGTCCACCTAATATATATGACAAAAGATAGTTTCCAATTTAAGCATTTTTACTCTAAGATGTAGTTTAACATTATATAAAAAAACAAAAAAACACCAATATCACTCTTAATAATTATAATTTTTATTTAATCTTTGGAATTGTTGGAGTATCATTGATTCAGGACTTCCAAAGAAATTAAAAATTAGGAAAATCAGGCCATTGAAATAATATTATTTTTTAATTTTATTTTCGAAAAATAACCTAATTACATTAAGATTAGCTATAAAATAGACTAATTATCTTTGAGGCCTCCTAGAAAAACAAACTTTTAATATTTTTGTGCATTTAATAACTATTTTTTTATCCAGTAAGCACAACCAATATATGTAGAAAACAGTTTATCTAAGATACTTTCAACAGTTTATGACTGAGTGCATTTTTATAACTGTTGTACCTACCTTTATTATTGAAATAAATATAGAATGACCCACTTATGATTACACCCACAAAACAACAAACAACGTTTTATAAAAAACATTCTGCCAAATAAAGTGACGACAAATCCAAATCTAGTCACTATTTGGGATCAATTTAATATCATTCCCATCTACAAAAATCCAAGTATCCGAATTGTGTTCGCCATAATTGTTGAAAAAACGTCAATTTCCCTCCACAGTTGAGAATGTAGATTTCTTTCACGTTCTCTCTTGCCTTCTCTACAAGGTAGAGAACATCAATGAAACTCTCCCTTTTAGCAAGATCTTTAGCCGAGATGAATAATGCTGATACATCCATTTCACTGAGAATTCTAGAACGTGTTTCATGTTTGAAATGTAATTAGAAGGGATGTATTGCTCTGATCACATCACTGTAAAATACTATTGGTTATTAAGTATTATTAAGTAATCACTCATAGCTGACAAATGATGCATTCATAGGGACATTTTTATTCTTTACCAATCCGGTTTCAAAAATGCAATACCCACCTCAAATGTATCAGATAACAAGCAGAACCATCGTTCAAAGAACAGGAGGCTTGCTATTAATTGACATTATAGTGATTCATTTCTCATAATTTCTTGTACTATTAAATAATCTTTGACCGGAGTTAGAGTGAGTTTTATACGCCTACAGCTTATAAAAGCTGTAGAAATAACCAATACATTGATTTTTAACGGCACCGCTAAGTTTTAGGAGAATTATGTAATTCCTTGTTTGTGTCTGAATATACATTTGCAGCTATTTACTTCGTATGAAAAAAAAAAGACTCAATGTTAACAGCATTGTTTGAGTTGTTTCCCAACACATAGATGGATCAATTTCAGTTTTACATTTATATAATCATTTTGACCATCTGTAATTATAAAAATATTTTATAACTTTAAACAGAGTAAAAAACTCATTTGGGTAAATATTTAAGTTGCTGATGTTACCTATGAGGGAACTCCTAGTTACCCTAAATATGACCCAAAACATGCTCACAAGACAGTTCCATATCACGCACCTACTCCACCCTATAAAACATCTTACAAGCCAGCTCCCTCTTATAAAGCTTAAGAATTATGTCAAAAAAGTAATTGTAATATGATCTTATTTTAAAAAAAATATATATTTATTTGCTGAATGTGTTATAAAATAAGTTAAAGGAGCCATTTTTTATTATTAGTTAAATAATTTAGATCACGAATAGAAGTCACAACATATGATCCATTTATGGAACTTTAATCGATTCAACACAGACTGATTATATTTTTACTTATACAATATTAAATTGTTCCAAAGATACTGTATAAGGTAACATCTATCCCACAGTTAGTAGACACGTCTATTGATGAAACCAACTGTTGAATAGAGAAGTGTTTTTCTCCAGAGTTACATGTTTGCACTTAAAAGATCTAAAAGGAAACTCAGAGGTGAATTGGTAATACTATCGAAAATTATATCAAAAATATTGATTGGCCCCATCAAAAATACTAAGAACTAAAGGTGTTGTTCGTCTGTTTCATCTACCGCTGGCTAACACTTGGCTGATGCTAGGCACTGACTATAATAAAAAATTTTAATGACTCTGAATGACCCTCTATATTTCATCTTTATTAATAAACCAACGTCCAACGTATAAGTTTTAAAAAGTCTCTGAATATTTAATAGACTTATTCTTGTTGTATTTATTACATCTCATTCCGTACAACATTTGCCCAATCTTCGTAATTGTAGCGTCAATTTCCATCCCATTTTCCTTGGAGAACATTGCAAAAAATCTTCTTTTCAGCATCATAATTAAGTAACTTTAGGGTAGTAATAGTAGACTCTAAAGTTCCTTGTATTTTCGGGCATTACCACAAAAGGAGAAGCCTTGAAGAAAGGAAAAATTGTTTTGTGCAAAAATATACTAAACACTTATTAGGGGCCCACAAAGGTATCCATGCATTCAACAGAAGTAAAATAATGGTTCTGCAATGATTCAACAATTATTTTGACACTACGAATTTTGATTCTTCTTATATTTGCAACCATTTGAAGGACCACACATTGGTCTATCAAGCAGTTACTTGTATCACTGCAATCCCCGGCCAGAACTCACACAAAATTATTACATAGATTTATAAGCGAACCTGCTTTTAACAGTCTCTTTTTTAAACTAACATAATATGTTGAATACAAAAAAAACAGAAGTGACACTCTCCTGTTGAGTTAATAGATTAAAATGGACAAATAAATGTTTTCCAATCCCATTTTTGATTTCCTTTCTCTCCTTCTATGTGAGAATAAATGTTATCTCAGAACTGCCCAGACCTTATTTTTTTTTTTTTTTTGAGTTCACTATCTTAAAATTTTGAATATTTTCGAAATATCAAATCTGGTTGAAGAGGTTACCTCAACAAATTGGTCATTTTTTAGTTCCAATACCTAGTTAATACAGGTTTCATGTCAAAACTTTTACTCAACAAAAACAATCATTTGCTCAACTAAGACTTGATAACCCTAAATATATAAAATAATTTATGTAAATTCAAAGGAATCATAATGGAAATGGAATTATATAGCACTCAAAAGTGGATTAAAAATCCCAAATATATGTGTCAATATAAAAAAAGTACATTTGTTGACCAATAAATTTAGTTTAGTCCTGACCAACAAAATATAAACTATCAATGTTGCTTATTTTATGTTTTCTATTATTCTACCATCAATATGACAGAAAATATTCAAGTTATATAATACATATGTAATGTGTATTAATTTTTATTTAAAAATTGTATAAAAATAGGAGATATTTATCCTCAAACTTCAGTACATTACCAATTTAAGATTTATTCATATAACATCATAAGTATGGGTATGAGTTACGTCAAACACTATCAACAAAAATTTTAAAAGCAATAAAATTTTATTTTTATTAAATGTAGGTATACAATAAAAAATACTTCTCAAAATACAAAACTAACCAAATTATTATTTTTTTATATTAGATTTGTATATTTGAAAATGGTTAAACAGTTTAAATTGGTTAAGTCAAGTCCTTCATCTTCAAACAATTTAAAATTAATAAAATTACATTTTTGAATTTGTAAATGAAATTATAGAATAATGAATAACATTAATAATAGTTTTATTTGACCACACATAGGGGAGGGGTCTGACTAATATTCAATATTTTTTCAATGTAAACACATACCTATTAATAACAAAAAGCTGGCCTATTGAGTATATATTGACTAGACATTCTATAAGGGATCATCAAATCAAAATTGACTCCTCTTCCAACAACATTCATCAACTCCCAAAAATGTTTCAATTCATAATTGCATCCGTTCTTCTTGCCTCCGTTCTTGGAGATCACCATGCTCCTCATCATCCAGCACCAGCTCCTTATCATGCCTCTTCTCCGTCTTACAAGCCAACACACTACGATGAGAGCCCCAACCCTATGCCTTCAAATACGGTGTATCTGATGACTACTCTGGAGCTCAATTCACAGCTGAGGAAAATGCAGATGGAAAGATTACCTCTGGATCTTATCAAGTTGCTCTTCCCGATGGTCGTATTCAAACCGTGACCTACACTGTTGATGGATACAATGGTTTCGTTGCTGATGTTGCCTACGAGGGAACTCCTAGTTACCCCAAGTATGAACCAAAACATGCTCACAAGCCAGCTCCATATCATGCAACTGCCCCAGCCTATAAGCCAGCTCCTTCTTACAAGCCTACTCCTGCCTATAAGCCAGCTCCCACTTACAAACCTACTTCTGCCTATAAGCCAGCTTCCTCTTACGAACCCACTCCTATTCCATCTTACAAAGCTTAAACATTGTCCTAAAATAATGCTTGTGATATCACCTTATGTATTTATAAAGAAAATATATTTATTCCCTAAATGTGTTGTGAAATAAATTATATTATTTGGAAGGAACCCTTTTTGATTCAAAATCTTGAAATAAACATTAGTAGATATTTAATGTTTTGTTTTTCAAGTTGTCAAAGACAAATAAAGATAATATAAATATACGGTGGTAATTCTAGAATAATAGAAGACGCACACAAAAGTGAAAAATCGTTCCAATCAAAAACTGGACAATGTTCTTCCTAAATTTTGCTATTGGAAAAACAAACATTTTTCCAATTTTTCATAATAAGTTGATACACGATTTACATTTTAATGACCACACAAAAAGAGCAGTCCCTAGCAGATTTGAGACATTCAATATTTAAATGTAAAGAAAGTTCGACTTTCATTCAAGGTACCTGAAGGAAAATCTTTGGGAGATGCAAGGAAACCATTCTAGCAAATATATCCAGTAATTACAAAAAGATTGGCGCTATCACTTTTTTATAGGTGATCAATCATTTTATCATCATGCTAATGAATGCTAAATTTACATTTAAACTAGTCAATTTCTTGATACAGTTCACTTTAATACTAGTTGAATGAATACCCTGTATTTCCACATATTAAGACCATCAAATTTTCTTAGCTAAAATATCCTAATTCCCTTGTTAAAATTTAGTACTGGTCATATAGAAAACTCATAGTTGGCTTCAAAAAGCTCACACTACACGATACACTCTGCTCAATAAAATCACTTTCTACTTTCCCAAGAAGAACGTATCCCAAGACACACTTTATTAAGAGGTATTCAGAAAGACTTAATGACTGTTTCTCTGCAGTAAACGCTTCATTTTCTGATGGTGTCTTGAAATAGACCATTTTTCATTAAGTGGAAAAATTGGAGAAAAGTTGCTTGGATATTTTTAATGTGGGGAGGCTATGATTAGTTGATTAAATATTGAAGAGAAACAATGGTGATTGCATGGAAAATACTGTCAGCCAATGAAACGTTGGTTTTTTCAATAAGTAAATTTAATATAATTTACATGTAATATTTTTGATTAATTTTTAGCACACGGATTCTGAAGTTAAGATTCTGATAAATTTTGACAGACGTGTGTTTTTCCATCCCATACTTGTCAAAGAAAGTAGAAAATTTGGTGATCAGAGTTCACTAAAGTTAGGAACTCCGTGTATTGATTTCCTTGGGCGACAGTTATACAAGTTTTTGAAGCTGTGTACTAGCAAAGAGAAAAAAATCATATAGAAAGAAGCAGTTGGATTTGTTATACTTAGTTTCCAAGATCTAATACAATTTTTTTTCTATTCGGACTTGCAATGCCCATTTGCAATAGCTATTAGATAAAGTAAACCCGATTTTAAAAGGAGGAATTGTACCATTAAATCATAATGCGTTTCTGAGTTGATGTTAGCCATTCTAAAAAGTGATACAATGTCTCGATAGTTTGAACATGTTGATTTTATCATGAAGAAAAGTAGAGTTATCATTATTTGACCTCCTTCCTGTCCCGTTAATTTTCCTCAAAGAAACTTGACTTTTTCAACAGTAAAAGGTTTTATTCATTAAGAAAACAATTCTCCTTTAGAATAAAAGATATATTTTAAAGAGATTCATTCATACTAAAAAAATAATTTCAGAATAAGTTGGAAAGGTTTACGGGCAATTTTCTGAACAAACTTTTTAATTTGAATGAAATACAATCAATTAATATGTATTCTGTGTTTTTGTATAATTTTCAATAGTAGTCAAATTAAATACCATGCTGCTGGTGGGGCTATTGAAGTTAAAAGATGGAGGACTCATGGGCTCAAAAGAGCTAACCCATGCATCTCTAATAGCAACACATGTATGAAAAGGGGCTGTAAATCTTAAGTATCTTTTAGCGTGCAATTTTTTTTTGTGTTGGGAACCTGACCAGTGTGTTTTTTATTTACCTAAGCTTTTGTCATTATCTTTCATTCTAGAGGAGATAAGATCTAAGTATAAAGTGGAACTACTGGTATGTCTGCTCATGATTGACGAAGACCACCAGTGAGGATTTGCTAAAGATTTTTAAGTGCAAGTCCTCATTTGAGTCAAAGTACTTGTAGAATTGAGAATCCAAACGGAGTTATTCCTGTCTATTTCTTTTCTTTTTATGTTCCTTTAATTGATTAGATGGAGTTGCACTGATTAAGTATACGTAACCATCACATTTAATCTATCTAACCTAGGAATCTTCTGTGTGTATAAAGGTACATAAAGTATATTTATTTCTTTAGGAATGATCTGAGCGTGAACTTGCGCACATTGAGTTCAAGAGAATAATTTTCCCAAGCGCGATGTCCATGAGCTACTTCGATTTCATCTTTGCTTGAAGGACTTTGTTTATTTTCTATATCTCAGACCTGCTTGTAGCTGATCTAAAGAAATGATATCACAGCTAAGCGGCTCTCCTTCCAAACAGGCTTCAATTTGTCGAGATTACCATGTAAATTATTCGTTTCTTTTCTTCACATAATAAAAGACTTACGATTTCCAACCTTATATGCAACTATAACATAATATGATGAATAAGGCATCAGCAAAAATATGCTTTCTGTAAGATGGTGTGGTAGTTTGTAGCTTGCTGTATTATCAAGTCTAGGTTAGCAGGATACCCCCAAAGTTAATATAAGTACAAGGGTAAATCATAACGCGTATACGACTGAAGTTTGACTTCCACCACGCTTTCAATATTGACGTTATAGTAGATGAATGGTTGCGTGTTTTGTCAAAATCTGTTTTTCTTGCTCAGGAGGGGTAGGATACAATAATTTAAATAATTCCAGCAATAGTGATGTCCTACATTATGAGTGGTTGCCTGTTTTGTCAAAAATCTACCTGTCCTGTCTAGCAGTTGGTACTATACATCAGATTGAAAATTCTAGCTAGCCCAATTACATGATGGTCTAACATTGTATTTCTATTAACCTTGGGGTACATCGTATATTTTATTTCAAATATTTTTGTTATTCAAAGAGTTGTATTATTTTGCCGCGTAACGGCGCTCTCTGTCACTTTGTTTACAAACTAATATAAGTAAAGTACGTTAATGCCCCATTAAGATACTCACACATTTGAAATCATAGATGGATTATTTTTTTACTCACTCTCCGAAATATAATAAAATATAACTAAGATAAGCGTTTAAATAGGGTTTAATTATATTCTCATGATTTTTTTTTTTTTTGCGAATCAGCAATGCTGCTCTTAAGATGTTTGTATAGACTACCATCATTTTTTGCAATTCAGCAGTGCTGTTTTTAGACGTTGGCATTAATTACCATCATTACTTCGTATGAAAAAAGACTCAATGTTAACAGCATTGTTTGAGTTGTTTCCCAACACATAGATGGATCAATTTCAGTTTTACATTTATATAATCATTTTGACCATCTGTAATTATAAAAATATTTTATAACTTTAAACAGAGTAAAAAACTCATTTGGGTAAATATTTAAGTTGCTGATGTTACCTGTGAGGGAACTCCTAGTTACCCTAAATATGACCCAAAACATGCTCACAAGACAGTTCCATATCACGCACCTACTCCACCCTATAAAACATCTTACAAGCCAGCTCCCTCTTATAAAGCTTAAGAATTATGTCAAAAAGTAATTGTAATATGATCTTATTTTAAAAAAATATATATTTATTTGCTGAATGTGTTATAAAATAAGTTAAAGGAGCCATTTTTATTATTAGTTAAATAATTTAGATCACGAATAGAAGTCACAACATATGATCCATTTATGGAACTTTAATCGATTCAACACAGACTGATTATATTTTTACTTATACAATATTAAATTGTTCCAAAGATACTGTATAAGGTAACATCTATCCACAGTTAGTAGACACGTCTATTGATGAAACCAACTGTTGAATAGAGAGTGTTTTTCTCAGAGTTACATGTTTGCACTTAAAAGATCTAAAAGGAAACTCAGAGGTGAATTGGTAATACTATCGAAAATTATATCAAAATATTGATTGGCCCCATCAAAAATACTAAGAACTAAAGGTGTTGTTCGTCTGTTTCATCTACCGCTGGCTAACACTTGGCTGATGCTAGGCACTGACTATAATAAAAAAATTTAATGACTCTGAATGACCCTCTATATTTCATCTTTATTAATAAGCCAACGTCCAACGTATAAGTTTTAAAAAGTTTCTGAATATTTAATAGACTTATTCTTGTTGTATTTATTACATCTCATTCCGTACAACATTTGCCCAATCTTCGTAATTGTAGCGTCAATTTCCATCCCATTTTTCCTTGGAGAACATTGCAAAAAATCTTCTTTTCAGCATCATAATTAAGTAACTTTAGGGTAGTAATAGTAGACTCTAAAGTTCCTTGTATTTTCGGGCATTACCACAAAAGGAGAAGCCTTGAAGAAAGAAAAAATTGTTTTGTGCAAAAATATACTAAACACTTATTAGGGGCCCACAAGGGTATCCATGCATTCAACAGAAGTAAAATAATGGTTCTGCAATGATTCAACAATTATTTTGACATTACGAATTTTGATTCTTCTTATATTTGCAACCATTTGAAGGACCACACATTGGTCTATCAAGCAGTTACTTGTATCACTGCAATCCCCGGCCAGAACTCACACAAAATTATTACATAGATTTATTAGCGAACCTGCTTTTAACAGTCTCTTTTTAAACTAACATAGTATGTTGAATACAAAAAAAACAGAAGTGACACTCTCTTGTTGAGTTAATAGATTAAAATGGACAAATAAATGTTTTCCAATCCCATTTTTGATTTCCTTTCTCTCCTTCTATGTGAGAATAAATGTTATCTCAGAACTGCCCAGACCTTATTATTTATTTTTTTTTGAGTTCACTATCTTAAAATTTTGAATATTTTCGAAATATCAAATCTGGTTGAAGAGGTTACCTCAACAAATTGGTCATTTTTAGTTCCAATACCTAGTTAATACAGGTTTCATGTCAAAACTTTTACTCAACAAAAACAATCATTTGCTCAACTAAGACTTGATAACTCTAAATATATAAAATAATTTATGTAAATTCAAAGGAATCATAATGGAAATGGAATTATATAGCACCCAAAAAGTGGATTAAAAATCCCAAATATATGTGTCAATATAAAAAAGCACATTTGTTGACAAATAAATTTAGTTTAGTCCTGACCAACAAAATATAAACTATCAATGTTGCTTATTTTATGCTTTCTATTATTCTACCATCAATATGACAGAAAATATTCAAGTTATATAATACATATGTAATGTGTATTAATTTTTATTTAAAAATTGTATAAAAATAGGAGATATTTATCCTCAAACTTCAGTACATTACCAATTTAAGATTTATTCATATAACATCATAAGTATGGGTATGAGTTACGTCAAACGCTATCAACAAAAATTTTAAAAGCAATAAAATTTTATTTTATTAAATGTAGGTATACAATAAAAAAAATACTTCTCAAAATACAAAACTAACCAAATTATTATTTTTTTATATTATATTTGTATATTTGAAAATGGTTAAACAGTTTAAATTGGTTAAGTCAAGTCCTTCATCTTCAAACAATTTAAAATTAATAAAATTACATTTTTGAATTTGTAAATGAAATTATAGAATAATGAATAACATTAATAATAGTTTTATTTGACCACACATAGGGAGGGGTCTGACTAATATTCAATATTTTTTCAATGTAAACACATACCTATTAATAACAAAAGCTGGCCTATTGAGTATATATTGACTAGACATTCTATATGGGATCATCAAATCAAAATTGACTCCTCTTCTAACAACATTCAATAACTGACAAAAATGCTCCAATTCATAATAGCATCCGTTCTTCTAGCCTCCGTTCTTGGCGATCACCATGCTCCTCATCATTCAGCACCAGCTCCTTATCATGCCTCTTCTCCGTCTTACAAGCCAACACACTACGATGAGAGCCCCCAACCCTATGCCTTCAAATACGGTGTATCTGATGACTACTCTGGAGCTCAATTCACAGCTGAGGAAAATGCAGATGGAAAGATTACCTCTGGATCCTATCAAGTTGCTCTTCCCGATGGTCGTATTCAAACCGTGACCTACACCGTTGATGGATACAATGGTTTCGTTGCTGATGTTGCCTACGAGGGAACTCCTAGTTACCCCAAGTATGAACAAAACATGCTCACAAGCCAGCTCCATATCATGCAACTGCCCCAGCCTATAAGCCAGCTCCTTCTTACAAGCCTACTCTTGCCTATAAGCCAGCTCCCACTTACAAACCTACTTCTGCCTATAAGCCAGCTTCCTCTTACGAACCCTCTCCTATTCCATCTTACAAAGCTTAAACATTGTCCTAAAATAATGCTTGTGATATCACCTTATGTATTTATAAAGAAAATATATTTATTCCCTAAATGTGTTGTGAAATAAATTATATTATTTGGAAGGAACCCTTTTTGATTCAAAATCTTGAAATAAACATTTGTAGATATTTAATGTTCTGTTTTTCAAGTTGTCAAAGACAAATAAAGATAATATAAATATACGGTGGTAATTCTAGAATAATAGAAGACGCACACAAAAGTGAAAAATCATTCCAAATAAAAACTGGACAATGTTCTTCCTAAATTTCGCTATTGGAAAAACAAACATTTTTCCAATTTTTCATAATAAGTTGATACGATTTACATTTTAATGACCACACAAAAAGAGCAGTCCCTAGCAGATTTGAGACATTCAATATTTAAATGTAAAGAAAGTTCGACTTTCATTCAAAGTACCTGAAGGAAAATCTTTGGGAGATGCAAGGAAACCATTCTAGCAAATATATCCAGTAATTACAAAAAGATTGGCGCTATCACTTTTTATAGGTGATCAATCATTTTATCATCATGCTAATGAATGCTAAATTTAGATTTAAACTAGTCAATTTCTTGATACAGTTCACTTTAATACTAGTTGAATGAATACCCTGTATTTCCACATATTAAGACCATCAAATTTTGTTAGCTAAAATATCCTAATTCCCTTGTTAAAATTTAGTACTGGTCATATAGAAAACTCATAGTTGGCTTCAAAAAGCTCACACTACACGATACACTCTGCTCAATAAAATCACTTTCTACTTTCCCAAGAAGAACGTATCCCAAGACACACTTTATTAAGAGGTATTCAGAAAGACTTAATGACTGTTTCTCCGCAGTAAACGCTTCATTTTCTGATGGTGTCTTGAAATAGACCATTTTTCATTAAGTGGAAAAATTGGAGAAAAGTTGCTTGGATATTTTTAATGTGGGGAGGCTATGATTAGTTGATTAAATATTGAAGAGAAACAATGGTGATTGCATGGAAAATACTGTCAGCCAATGAAACGTTGGTTTTTTCAATAAGTAAATTTAATATAATTTACATGTAATATTTTTGATTAATTTTAGCACACGGATTCTGAAGTTAAGATTCTGATAAATTTTGACAGACGTGTGTTTTTCCATCCCATACTTGTCAAAGAAAGTAGAAAATTTGGTGATCAGAGTTCACTAAAGTTAGAACTCCGTGTATTGATTTCCTTGGGCGACAGTTATACAAGTTTTTGAAGCTGTGTACTAGCAAAGAGAAGAAAAATCATATAGTCAGAAGCAGTTGGATTTGTTATACTTAGTTTCCAAGATCTAATACAACTTTTTTTCTATTCGGACTTGCAATGTCCATTTGCAATAGCTATTAGATAAAGTAAACCCGATTTTAAAAGGAGGAATTGTACCATTAAATCATAATGCGTTTCTGAGTTGATGTTAGCCATTCTAAAAAGTGATACAATGTCTCGATAGTTTGAACATATTGATTTTATCATGAAGAAAAGTAGCGTTATCATTATTTGACCTCCTTCCTGTCCCGTTAATTTTCCTCAAAGAAACTTGACTTTTTCAACAGTAAAAGGTTTTATTCATTAAGAAAACAATTCTCCTTTAGAATAAAAGATATATTTTAAAGAGATTCATTCATACTAAAAAAATAATTTCAGAATAAGTTGGAAAGGTTTACGGGCAATTTTCTGAACAAACTTTTTAATTTGAATGAAATACAATCAATTAATATGTATTCTGTGTTTTTGTATAATTTTCAATAGTAGTCAAATTAAATACCATGCTGCTGGTGGGGCTATTGAAGTTAAAGATGGAGGACTCATGGGCTCAAAAGAGCTAACCCATGCATCTCTAATAGCAACACATGTATGAAGAGGGCTGTAAATCTTAAGTATCTTTTAGCGTGCAATTTTTTTTTTTGTGTTGGGAACCTGACCAGTGTGTTTTTTATTTACCTAAGCTTTTGTCATTATCTTTCATTCTAGAGGAGATAAGATCTAAGTATAAAGTGGAACTACGGGTATGTCTGCTCATGATTGACGAAGACCAACAGTGAGGATTTGCTAAAGATTTTTAAGTGCAAGTCCTCATTTGAGTCAAAGTACTTGTAGAATTGAGAATCCAAACGGAGTTATTCCTGTCTATTTCTTTGCTCTTTTATGTTCCTTTAATTGATTAGATGGAGTTGCACTGATTAAGTATACGTAACCATCACATTTAATCTATCTAACCTAGGAATCTTCTGTGTGTATAAAGGTACATAAAGTATATTTATTTCTTTAGGAATGATCTGAGCGTGAACTTGCGCACATTGAGTTCAAAGAATAATTTCTCCCGAGCGCGATGTCCATGAGCTACTTCGATTTCATCTTTGCTTGAAGGACTTTTGTTTATTTTCTATATCTCACACCTGCTTGTAGCTGATCTAAAGAAATGATATCACAGCTAAGCGGCTCTCCTTCCAAACAGGCTTCAATTTGTCGAGATTACCATGTAAATTATTCGTTTCCTTTCTTCACATAATAAAAGACTTA
>NW_027289821.1:0-2554 GCF_016086655.4 Lepeophtheirus salmonis | reverse complement strand
GCGAATATTTGTACAAAAACAAAAGAAAACATTTTCCAAAAATATTTAAATAATGTATATAAATGCACAGAAAACGTAAAGCATAAAATTAGAGTAAATATAATCTTCCAGTTTTCCCATCGAATTTTACAGAGAAGAAATGCACCTCTCCTTGAGGATTCTCTTTGTGACATTTGGCCCCATTTCATGAGTGAAGGCTGAATCCTGTCCTTAATCTTGCAAAGATCAGATAGATTTGATATATTAAATTAGTGACCTATATCACTATGCTGAATACTTCTAATAAAGTTTAAAGAGGACTATAACAAATAAATACTTGGAGTTATTCAACTCAATTTTAAACTTACAAAAGGGGTTCATGAAGACGTTCTGGACCTAGCCAGCAGCAACAACTAATAGTTTCTCCCGTCCTCATCGATTTCAAATAGTCTTCGATTGCATACACTACAAATATATTTTTTCGATTACTTAAGTACGGCTTTTCTATGGTTTTATCAATATAGTTGCTACTATTCTCAGAAGTTTATCCTGCAAAATAGACTCCACGTATTATTATGACAATAGTGAGATTTGAAGGGATGCCAATAGGGAGACCCTATTTTTCTCCCAACCCTTTCTTTAATAGCAGTCAATGGTCTTAACCCCTTCACTCAATGTAAATTATACATGAAAAGCTCATCAACTAATTCTCATATAGGCAGACGATTTGATAGTAAATTATAGCCTCGATTTCAAAGGTTGTTATTTGGGCATCGAATATGGAGCACTCTTGACAGAATTCTATTATTGAAAATTTTGTAGTGCATCTTCTTAGATTTGTCCGTACTCAGACACGTGAAGATAAAACTCCAGTCAACTCAAATTTAATTTTCATTGTAAAAAAAAAATATTAATATAACAAAGTATCATTTCTTTACACCTTCAGTCGGGTTTGGGAGTTGGTTTGTAGAATATTCAAGCGATCGGGAACACATTAAACTTGATTTAGCTACAGAATTAAAAATCAAAAATTAAAAATAGTTTTGGACGATTAAATGGACAAAAATTTAACAAAAGACTGTCTATGGGACTTCAAGAAATGTTTAAGACCACTGTTTTTAGTGTTTGAACTTTTGGAGGAAGGTGACTTGCTCATGGAATTTTTGTATTGTATTAATCTTCCCTTTCTGGGCTTGTGATGAATCGCTGAACCATAATCCCAGATTTTAAACAAAGGAGGTCCTATTTACCAACCTTCTGCTTATTACTGTAGGCCAATTGCATAAAGAGTCGTTGAAGAGGTGTTTGTGACCTTTCGACAAGTTAACATAATTATTAAGATTATAAAATTATGTACTCATTAATTTTTGTCCTCAACTCCCTTTTATATTGCTTTGAAGACCGTGTCGTTAAAGCAAGTTTTTAATTATATCAATGGAAGGCTTATAAAGGAAGCTCCATCAAACTTAGTCAAGAGGAGGATCTAACTTCTGGGATCTTTTGCTAATGATAATTTTGTGGGAGGTGGAAAACTCTTCGGAAACCCTTCATAAGTCATAAGGACAAATGGTTCCTCTTCTCTGGATTGTGACCTCTCCATTTTTACCAATAAATCTTTGAAAGAGAAAGAGTTGGAAAAATTGCTTCTTCTCTGACTTGGGGGAGTAAACTTTTTCATATATTGTAAGAATGTGTGAAAGTAAGTTACGTGATATGCATGTCTGCGAGGCTCTTGGAGGCTTCGTTTCAAACATCGATCTCGAAGACTGATTGGTTGGTGATGTCAACCGAACAAGTCATTTCAAAAGGCCTTTTATTATCTTCCCAGCACGTTCAAATAAGACCATGATTCCTATATATTTATAAATTTGTAATTTTATAATATTTGTGTTGAAAACATAAATATTAAATAACACTCTACACCATTTTTTTAATAAATTACACAACACATTCAACAAATGAATATGGTATTTAAATCCAAAGCATTTCCTTATAATATTTCTTTATATCCAATATTTTATTCTTAGAAAATCACAAGCAAATGTCACATTATCATAAAATATATGAAAGTTTCGACAATCTAATATCCCAATCGATTGAAATTGCTTTCATCCAACTTTATTGATATTATAACATGTGAAACGATTTATAATGCAATGTTGAGATAAATAATAAAGATAATTGACCTTTAAAATAGGTACTTAATAAAAATATACTTTTCCCACTAGTAAAGAGGAGTGACTCAATCTTTGCTAGCGATTTTAACTTTCGTCTCAAGAAAGAAGACTCAGCAGCAGAAGTTAAAGGTAACTAAAAAGGCGTCCGTGGCACTCAGGGTAAGATGTTGAAAAAGAAGATGATCGACTGAGCAGATTTTCTTAATAACAAGAATCCTACTTTCTCTACAAAGACAAGTAAAAATAAAATTGTGACATCAAGGCTGAGCATGTGCCTCTTTAGAAGCATTGGGGGATACTAAACATTGAAAATGGATATACAGGGTGTCCACGATAAATTGGAACTACTTTAAACTTCATCCAGATCCATAATGTAGATATTCGGGGTTAAATCATAC
>NW_027289820.1:0-1653 GCF_016086655.4 Lepeophtheirus salmonis | reverse complement strand
TCTGTGGCACATTTGAGCATTTTCTGCATCCCCTAGAAGTTGTCTCTCTACGAGCAAATAAAGCCAGACTTATAATTATTTTAATACGACGAAAATATGATATTTGAAATATATATATTTGTTAATATAAATTATTATATATTGTATTTGTCAATATAATTTATTATTGGGTATTTTAGTTAGAGTTCTCTTCGCTTGGAGCAATTGCTCTGTGCTGATGTTGGTAATCTTTTTTCTTCATTTTATCCCTTGTCGTGCGACGTGGTATGTAGAGAACGATAAGGAGTTGTAAAGGGGAGGGCAACTCCTTCGTACTTACAGAAAAAGTGATTTATGTCAGTAAAAAACTTATATTGTAGAATTATATAATTCTTAAATCCAGCTTGTAATGGAAAGAGTGTCCAAGTAATAAATGTCCGATGGAAATTATACGATTGAGTTCTAAATGAAAGTAGTTACAAATTAAGAAACGTGACAATAACACAGGGGAACTCTAAATTTGTACAATTGAATTCAAGCAAAAAATTGATTTACCTCTAAGTGCAGAATAAAAAACTGATCTTGGTTCTTCTCCCAGTTATCTGCATATTGAAATATCTGGTATTATAGTAACTCAGGCCTATTATAATTATCAATGTTAGGTATATTCCAAAATGGGATTTTTGAAATTATTACATTTAATGTTGAAAAGTATCAAAAGTTTTAATCATATCTATAATTGAAAAAATTATAAAATTTTTATGAAATATACAGTCGTATAGTTCGAATATTATTCAAAAAATCCAGAATTATAATGATAATTTGTAATTAGATCTTCACTTGTTGATGTAGTCATCCTCATATACCCACATTTTATCACATTCAAACAAATTGCTCACCTTTTTGGCTTAGATTTTAGTAATAAAAAACATGTGTGCCCTGCAATTGCAGATGAGCCATTTGATGGTCATATACCACCACCAAAGATACACATAATTGTGCAGAACTTACTAAGTATAATATCAATAAAAAATTCAATCTGTCGATTTGTGTGAGTAACGAGAATTCTGGATCCCCAATCAAGCAGTAGTGGTTGTTAAATACCCTCCTTTTCGAAATACATGAAATTGATGATGGTCAATGAATGAGCAGGAGCAAGTACTTATAAACGTTGAACAAGAATAAGAGTAACGACAGGATTTTATTTATATTTCCCGAAGAAAAATAAATATCCACGGATCGGGATTACATCTTTAATCACTATTAAAGATTTATAATGACGTAATTTCTTGTTTATAAATAACATAACTTATTCATATCCGTCTCCCATCCATCACATGCCATCACTCCTCACCAGTGCCAACGGGCCACTATCGAAACCGACCACAATAGCACTACACAAAAACTACTAATTAGTGTCACTAACCATCCTTCTTCAAAGTTGGATAGAAATGTTCTTTTTCAAAGAGGGCAATATGAAGTTGTTTTCTCGGAGGCAATAAGTCATAAGCCAAAGAGGGGCAAACTTGACATAAATTATAAACTTGTAACACATCTAATATAACAATTTAATAAACAGGAAAATACGAAAATATACATTATTTATATTGACTACAGTAGGTGCTAAAAACAAAAACTGATCCAGGATATAATATATATGGAAAACGTGAGTGT
>NW_027289819.1:0-831 GCF_016086655.4 Lepeophtheirus salmonis | reverse complement strand
CATGAGACAAAGAAATAGATTTTAAAGATTGAGCTTATTTGACATTAGCATTGAAATGAGGAGAGGCAGTCCATACTCGTCTAAAAACTAATATTTTTGAAAGATAAACTTATCCGTTCAATAATATTTTGAACATTGACGTTAGGAAACCCATCAACAAGTTGAATTAATCATGAAAAATCATGTTTCTTACCAAAACAGAACTAAGTGTTTGGAGCTTGTGCTCTATGTAATTTTTTTTGTTGAAAAGATGTGTATTAATTTTCAATCCTGGTGGAAATTGTCTAAATTTATTTAGACTTTTGTTATATATCATGAAGAGCATTTTGAACTTATACGAGTAAATTACAAAACGTACTCATTATTAATTATTTTATGAATATATTATAAAAATATGATTTTTTTCACCCCTGGCGATAAACTTGTCTTGATATAAAACTTCCCTTGCAATGAACTAGCTTTTGTTATGATCGAGCCGTCTGGTGAGAAAATGGATGTGAAATTTTCAGGCGTGAACTTTCCTGAAACAAATTTGAATTTCCAATATGGATATTGAAAGCACTTCACAAAAGAATAAATTTTTGCTTGTACTTTTTTAAAGTATCTTTATATATGATAACGTAAAATTCATTATATTTAATTTAGAATTACTTAGAAGTATGCCTTTTGGAGAAAAAAAAACAAATTTATTGAACGAACCATAGACATTTTTAGAGTATAGATTTTATTTAATGATGTTGTGAATTAAATTTTATGACAATCATTTATTTATTTCATAATTATGTATTACCAGCAAGAGTATCCGACATTGCTTGGAGTTCATTATACACT
>NW_027289818.1:0-443 GCF_016086655.4 Lepeophtheirus salmonis | reverse complement strand
GAGGATTCATACAATACGGGCCACATTAAAAGAATTGTGGCTCTTACAAGAGCGTACGAAATCAAAATTTTAATATATATTAAGAGTGAAACAGCCCTTAAAAATAATATAATAACTTATTTATTTATAGTAAATTCATAATAATTATTCTTAAATTCAATTTATAGTGTATATATTAATTTATAAAAAATAAGAAGGGGATGTTATAACGACTAGTGTAAGGGACGAACAAAAATGTTATATTTCATGTTATCCATTAATAAAGGTATCAATCATTGTTGTATCTAAGCATAAAAAAAAACAAAAAAAACTAGAATGGTCATTACGGTGGAGCATACTTTTAAATTTGAGAAATGTTGAGCTGCAAAATTGGTTTGCAAATTTTTTTTAGACTAAAACATCGCATACAAATTATGAGCGGTTTAAAAAAATATTTAGACAGC
>NW_027289817.1:0-582 GCF_016086655.4 Lepeophtheirus salmonis | reverse complement strand
ACACACACAAAGCACAAGTACCTATGACTAGGCTTGACTTTGTATTGTTATTTACAGTTTATAACTTATATGTATTATATACATTGCCGACATGTGACCTCGGTATTATATCAAATACCTAGGAAATGTATAAAATGTCTTTTATTATATAGTTTGCCTGAGACTATAAGGGATTATATACATTACCTAGTTATTATATATAATGCCAGATTTCCATTTTTGGCCGGTAACATATACATTTATCTGGAATTCTTGACTCAAAAAAGAAAATATGGTCAAAAATTAGTGTGTTATTCCTCCCAACTATAGTCTATATTTATTAAAAATTGTACACAAGTTAGCAGGATATACTTCAAAAATAACCAATTAACTTTCAGCAAACTTATTAAGGAAAAAGAAACAGAAAAAACGATAGCTGACAACCAAAATACAACAATTTTTTAAAGAAAAGAAAAAGCTTTAACATTCTAATATGTGTTGACCACGTTATAGCCTATATCAATCACGAAAAATGTACTTACAGCTCAACAATTCGATCATATGCATTTTCCAAAAAATCCATTAATGTATATCTTCCGTTTT